>NW_026999534.1:0-84452 GCF_037126465.1 Ornithodoros turicata | reverse complement strand
GTCAGAGGGATATTAACACAACTTGAAATTAAAGAGTTGACTTGTAAGCATGCTGTCATTGCGACCTGAACAAGGGCGGATACCAAGGAACACGAATTTCAATAGCAGGACAGTTTTTGTCAAGGTGAAAGAGGCGACAAAGCTTACATTCTTTTGCATTACATGTGCACGCATTAAACGCAATATTGACTCACATTCTCGAATTTTGTGGACTATTTCCATGAGAAGAACACAATAACACGCACGCACACACTCAGAGAAACATGTTCACTGATCTCCCGGTAACATCTCATTACGGCCAAAGTCTCATTACGGCCGAAGGTAGTCTCATTTCGGTCGAAGATGTTTCATCACGGCCAAAAAGAAAAAAAGAAGCATCCACTATATTAGCAATCGCTGTGTTTTATGCTTCCCAAAGTGTGTCCGAGGCGGTGTGTCCCCACGGCTTGTGTCACACACAATGGTTCATGCACATAATATTGCGACAGTGTTTCATGCATCCCTCATGAAAAATGTTTTTATTGTCATACTGTGTCACATGATATTTGTATGTGTTACGCCATTTTGTCTCAGTATTCGAGCAACATCCTACTCGTTGGTTCTGTGAGCAAACTGTGAGTCTGTGTGTTCTGAAAAGTTACTCCACAAGGGAGCCCACTGGGAGCTCCAGGAGCCACATGACCTATGACCGTGATCTTTTCCCCCGCTTGCTGCCTTCCACAATTTACGTCCACCTGAAATTAAAAAAAAAGTATATAAGATGCTGAACAAAACGACATATGCTCTTGTTTGATGATGACCGCAAGACATATGCTGTCAAGCAGACTTTTTTTTCATATATTCAAAACATATTCAAGAATTATGGACAACAATGACAATTACATCATAATGATGCAGCTGCATAGCCAGGAAAATATTTCAGGAGGTGTTTTATGAGGCTTTACATGTGGTGGAGGAGTCCCCCTCGTCAGTGCTTTATCCAGACCCCCCCTACACCCCCCAAATGTTCAGTGACACCCCCTAACTTTTTTTGACTGTGCACCCCCTACAGGGGGTGCCCTTGCAATTCCAGCTTCAGACACGTCTGTAATGATATGTTGAGCTGTAATAACGCAACTATAGTGATGACCTCCATCCCCAATTTTTTCCAACACCCCTCTCGTGCTTGGGATTCTGGATAAACCACTGCCCCTCGTTCATTTTTGTGGGGCACTACATTAGTGCTTATGCCACTGCGCTGATGTCACAATGTTATAAGCGTGTGTCACTCTGGGCATTCGGAATTCCTCTAAGCTACAATATGTAAATTCAGAATCAGCATATCCGAAGGGTAAGCATCAGATGTTACCTGCAGGCTTCATGCTGAAACGCGTGTGCGCAAACCACTTCCGCCGTGGAGGGCGACGTCGTTAGTGTAATCATACACGCAGGACAATTGCGGGCATATGGAGTAGTGGCAGCAACCTGAAAACGATACATTTTCGCGTTATATATGAGTAATCAAAAATATACCTTCCCACGTGTTTCGTTTTGTCGTTTGTAAGGAGCGCTAGTAAGGGAACAGCACTTGGTTGGTCACATGCAAGGCGCAACGCGAGAGGTGCCGATATTCCGATCATACGATCAAAAATTAAAAGTCTAGAACCATGCACACTTCCCATGCAACTACTTCCCCAGCATCTTGAGACACGACACGCATGTATTCAGTGTCACAGTGTAATGTGAAATGATACGCAGGAATCAAAAAGATGCCAACATGCCTGTAATCCATTGTCTCATAACTTCGCTTCGTTTCTGGCAGCTACCATGAAGTGCAATGCACTATTTACAAGTTTTGTTTCGCCATGCTGCACATTTCGCAAGCGTCACGCAATCCCACGTGACCTCTTTTTGATCAGTGAAAATAACTCGCGCCATGGACATGTATGTTCATGCACAATTACTGCATGAATGTGAATTCGTGCACTACTTTTATAAGAAACGAGAAAAGGAAAGTCATGCATGCATCATTTCATGAATTGTAATGTATCACTGTTTCATATTCACATGTTTCCATTATGTGAATGAACTATAATGCAACTAAATTCATCTCATGGTCCTGCATTGTGTTTACCTGGAAGTCACATTCTTAAGGTTTGTCATTTTTTGTCTTGATGAAGATTTATGATAGCCTTGTATGAAATAACGGATACATATCAACATGTATGCAGCTTGTGCACATTAAAACCAGCCATGTTGAGTCAAATGCTTGTGTTTTTGTGTTTTTTTTATATTCTAGCCTATTCACGGTTGCTCTTTGCTTCTTGCAGGTCTACTCATTCCAGAAGCAAGAACTGTACCATCGTAAAGCGAATGGAAATAAACTGACGTCGACTGAGATAGGTGTTCCTTCTTGGCCAGTGACTGTAGGATGACTCCAAAAAACGTCACAACAAAGGCGTTGTTCAACTAGCTCTCCACAAGTAGCTAACTTCGCATAGTAGCAACATCAACACCACCTTTGGGGTGTACACATTACACAATATGCTGCATGTGCTGTGGTATGATAACATTCAGATTGTCTCACAATATGCGTATATATATATGATAAGGGCCCTAAGGGCACACTGCATGGCTTATACCCTCTGGAATCTATATCCATACCTGGCTGCAACATTGCATATCAATGCACGTTACAATACACATTTTGACTTTTGGCCGTTATGAGACATCTTCGGCGGTAAGACTACCTTCGGCCGTATTGAGACTTTGGCCGTAATGAGACACTTAGGGATTAAAGCATTATCGGCCCTATTGAGACTTTCGGCCGTACTGAGACATCGGCCGTAATGAGATACAATCGTCAAGACCAGGCATGGCATTCTCGGGCCGTTCGGAGTACAGTTACTATATAGTCTATAGTGACTGTAGTTCGGACCGTCTACGGTAATCTGATGCCAAGTGTTTTCGCCCAGAATCTTTTGGTCCCCGAGACTTGGGAATTGTCTTCGCACCCTGACATTTGGAAATGAAGTAAATTATTATTATTATATATTTTTTTACGTAATGCGGCCGTAGTCGGGTTTTGTGACAGTGGCGTCGTCACTCTTTCCCGACCAAGAAAAGAGGGATGTTCCTGGAGTGACCTGTGAGAGCCCCGTTTAACGAGGTTTTATAAGGGATTATTGGATGAGTTTGGGAGACTCGCCACGTGGTTGATCTGGAGAACTAAAGAATGTAAACGCAAGGGGGACATCAGCGGTTTTCCCGCCGGAGAAGTTTGGAAATAGCGACGGCGGCAATAGTAGCGGTATGGCTCCACGATCGGTTTGAAGTATCAAGTGCAGGTTGCTGCACAGTGCAGTTAGATTATTTTTGTGACGTGTGCAAGTGTTGCGTGCCACGATGTGATGTCGAGGAAAATGCCAAAAGGCACCATGCCGACAAGAAGACGTCCCAGGCTTCGAAGAATCTTTGGACTTCCTCACCTCTACACTGAGCTGACGAGACTAACGTAAAAATTGTTTAGTTAGGTAGCCTGTGCGGCAATTTTGTGTTTAAGGATTTGTGCAACTTGTTGTGTAGCCTTGCGATTGTGATCTTAAGAAGCAGATATCACTTTTGTGCAATTTGTCGGGTAGCCTGTGTGGCGATCCTTGTTGTGAGGAACAGAGATGTCGAGAAGCCCGTGTGGCGAGTTTGATTTTAAGTTTCTTGAGAATACAGTGTCTTTCGGTAATTTGTTGTGCAGCCTGTGTGGAATTTCAGCGATAGGTGAAGATTTGCCGAGCGTGAACGGGAGCCGTGTATTCATCGCGAGGCCACTGCTCGTAATCCTCTCCACCCGCTGAGTCCCAATCTTGATTAGCACGAAGCTCCAGACTTTACTCAGTATCGTCCCGACCGAGCCCGTGACCGGCACCTGTATGCTCTTGCTGAGCCCCAGACCGCGCCAAGAAAGCCTGGTTTAATCTCAGAAGGCAAAAGGATCGAGGATCAGACGATATTCGCTTCCAGCTCTGGATAATATAGTTGCAAATATTCGTTGGAGTTGGCGTCCTGCAGTCGTGCTGTGAGACTGTTGGTAAGGCTATCTTCGTTCCGTGCCGCGGCTCCAACGTATACATGCATTTCCTTCTGTTGCGTGTTCCATTGTTTGGGCTGCCGCATCTGCAACAAGCTGCACAAATATCCTTGATTGGAAAAATCCACACAAAAAGCCCGCGTTCTCGCGGCAAGTAGCGTTCGTTTATTTTTCCTTGTTTGTAAAGTATGTATAAAAGATATGTAAATTATGTTTGTAATTACATTAACATTATCTTCTCACTAACGTATTCATATATATTACTTCTGAAATGTTAATTATGGCCTGCCGTACAAGGATGCACATGTCGTAATTTGCCTTGAGCACGTTTTCAATTAGTGTACCACCCTTGTATTGCCTGCATGAGCTTTCAAATGAAAATAAATGATTAAGGTTATAGTAGCTTTTTGTTCGGCTTCCCCAGTGGAAAAATAGTTCCGACGCCACCGCCTCAAAACGACGTCTTCTATGACGTGCGACCAGGACAGCATGGCAGTTTTGACAAGAGCACCCGCTTGAGGGCAGTTATAACAATGGCGTGTTTGTGTCACCCCTGCGGCTGTAACTACCCTCAAGCGGGCGGTTTTGGCAAAACTGCCATCTTGTCCTGGTTGCACGTCATAGAAAACGTCATTTTGAGGACATGTGACTTTGTTTACACGTCGTTTTGCTGCTTACCGACATATTTCCGTGGTTACAAAGCCACGAGATGAACGTGTTTTGCCAGCGTAAACCATGCGGTACTGTAGCGGCGCTTTCATCCGCCAGACGAAGAACCCGACGAGACAGCAGCGTCACCCGACGCGAGCTTAACGTCCAGTGCAGCCCGCGAGTCCAGTCCAGCCTTCAGACAATAAACTGCTACCCCCAACTGCTGCGACCGCCGCCCATCCCAGCTGTTACGTTCCATGATAGCTTCGCTCGGGGACCGCGCCCCCAGTTTCGACGCACAGCTTCTTCGCGAGCTCTTCATACAGCGCCTTCCATCTCAGGTTCAAATGATTCTGGCTGCCGCATCAAGCCTGCCGCTTGCCAACCTAGTAGAACAGGCTAACAAAAACAAAGTTGTCGGCCCCGGTGTCTCTACGGTCACGCAGCCATCCCCAGATCTTTCGGCCCCCGACGTCAAAGCCCCGCCTGTGCACCACAAGACGACGTCCACGCGCGTCTGGGCACTCTTTCTGCCGACGTCTCCCGCCTGCGCGCAAGCATTGACGCCCGTCCCAATGCCCATGCAGACCGTCGACGAAAACCCCTCCATCGCCCCCGCTCAGGAAACCGCAATTCCCAATCTCGCCGACGCTCGCCTTCCCCACGCTCTGGAGATTCCACATTCACTTGGTGGTGCTGGTACCACCATCGTTTCGGCGACAGGGCCGAACGCTGTGCCCGCCCCTGCGGATGGTCGGGAAACTCCCAAGAGGAGCACTGACAGCGACCACCAGCACCCTGACTACTCCCGCAGGTCGCGTCTTCTGTGTCACAGACCGTGCCACCAAGTTACGCCTTCTGGTGGACACAGGAGCAGAAGTCAGCGTCCTACTTGCTACACCTTCTGACCGGCGTCGCCCGCCCTTATTCCACCTTACGGCGGCCAACAATACCACCATCCCAGTTTTCCGCCAGCAGATTCTCAGCCTTAACATAGGCCTACGCAGGAACTTTTCCTCGTAGCCAGTGTCGGCCAACCCATATTGGGGGCAGATTTTCTGCAGCATTTCGGCCTCACGGTTAATGTCCGGAATAAGCTACTTCTCGACACCTGCACGAAGCTTTCCGTACACGTCATGACCGGCAACCGACCTCCCTGTGCCGATACCGTCACGCTTTCTGCATTGACATCGCCGTACGCCGCAATCTTTCGAGAGTTCCTCTCACCCTTCTCTCACCCAACCACCGGTCTGGATGAGACCCGTCGCGCACGTTATTGTGCATCACATCTGTACCACTGGACCACTTGTTTTTGCTCGACCTCGACGTCTCGCCCCGGAAAAACTCAAAATCGTCCGCACGGAGTTCGAGCACATGCTCGCTATTGGTGTTGCCCGACCTTCCTCCAGCGATTGGTCATCTCCGCTGCATATGGTCCCCAAAAAGACCGGGGAGTGGCGACCTTGCGGAGATTACATTGCCCTCAACCTCGCCACAGTTCCAAACCGCTACCCCTTGCCTCGCCTGCATTTCACCGTCAACTTGCACGGCGCTACCATCTTTTCTAAAATCGACCTAATAAAAGCATACCATCAGATTCCCGTTGCCCCCGAAGACATCGAGATGACCGCCATTACCACCCCATTCGGTCTGTTTGAATTCCAACGGATGCCTTTCGGGATGCGCAACGCAGCACAGACCTTCAAGCGGTTCATTCACTCCGTCACCAGAGGCCTTCTTTTCGTCTTTGCCTATATCGACGACCTGCTTGTTGCAAGTTCTACCCCTGAGGAGCATTCCGACCACTTCCGTCAACTTTTCGCGCGACTGGCCGCTCATGGCATCGTCATCAACGGTCAGAAGTGCGAATTTGGCGTTGAGTCCACCGAATTCCTTGGTCACATGGTCCCTTCCGCCATCATCGCTCCTCTCGCAAGCGAGGTCGACGCGATTCACCAGCTTTCCGCAGCCTCAGTCTCTCCGCCAGTTGAGACGTTTCCTCGGTTTAATTAACTTTTACCGGCGATTCATCCCTCACTGTGCCACCACTTTGCGCCCACTAGAAGCTCTCCTCAGTTTTCGCGACGGATCGAAGCCCCTCCCCTGGTCAGGTGAAGCCGAAGCCGCCTTTTCGAAGATAAAGGTGGACCTCAGCGCGCAGATACAGCTGTACCATCATGGTTGAAGCATGGCGCTCCGACCGCGCTAATGGTGGATGCCTCCAACGTGGCCGTGGGCGCGGCCTTGCATCAGAAGTTTGACGACAGCTGGCGCCCTATAGCGCACTTCAGTAAGAAGTTGAAACCCGCTGAACAGAAATACAGCACGTTCAGCCGGGAGCTCCTTCCTGCTTATCTTGCAGTCAGGCAATTTCGCCGCTTTTTGGAGGGCCGAGACTTCACCGTCTTCTCGGACCACAAGCCTCTCTCCTATGCTTTTCGTTCTGCTAGTGGCCGCTACTCGCCTCGTGAGATGCGGCAGTTGTCCTACCTGGCGGCATTCTGCACGCAGATCCAGTATGTGCAGGAAAGTGCCAACGGTCCAGCCGATGCCGTCAGCCGCATCGCGCCGTTCTCTGTACGTGCCACATCCGTCTCGCCGGAAGACCTCGCATCCGCTCAACCCTCCGACCAAGAGCTCCTCCGACTCCGTGAAACACAGTCGTCTTCCCTAATGCTGGAAGACATTCCGCTGCCCGGCACGGACATCACGCTGTGCTGCGACACTTCGACCGACCGTGCAAGACCTTTCGTACTAGCAGAGCTCCGGCGCGCTATCTTCGCTTCCATTCCCCCGGCGCCCGACCTACTCAGAAACTCATCGCCGAGCGCTACGTGTAGCCATCCATGAATGCGGACATTCGAGCTTGGGTGAGGTGCTGCGTCGCTTGTCAGCGCTCAAAGATCCAGCGTCATATACCATCACCCCGCTTGGCAAGTTCGCGCCGCCCGACGACCGCTTCGGTTCTGTCCATCTTGACATACTCTTCCCATCTTGCGCGGATACCCGTACCTTCTCACCGGCCATTGACCGGTTCACGTAGCGGTGCTTCCAGCCGCCGGACGAAGAAACCGACGAGACAGCAGCGTCACCCGGCGCGAGCTTAACATTCTGGCTCGGAGCTTCTCATCCTCACGGACGTTCAGTCCAGTCCAGCCTTCGGACAAGAAACTGTTGTCCCCAACTTGGAATACCCTCTCATTCCTACAGTACTTCTTCCGCGACATGGTAGCTCATTTTTCGTTAGTTTAAGCACATCGCATTGGTTCAGTGGTTCTTAACTTGCGGTCGACATCGCATCTTTGGAAGTCAACAGTACGAGGCCCTATGTGCAAAACTGCACGTTTTACTGCAAGATTATCGGATAAAATAATTACCGTGATCCAAAGAGTCGCGCAGAAACAACTGCATTGTTTACACACGGTTTGGCCGCCGATCACGGGCGTCGCCATCTTTAAGGTCACGTGTTCCCTGACGTTTGCTGCGACATGCGACCAGGACCTGTCCAGGATTCATTGCGTTAGCCCAGCACGCTTTCGTCTACGGAGCAATACATTAGATGCCACTCCTGGTTCCCAGGGGGTCGGACTCGCTCAAAAAGGCGTGACCACAAGCGAGCTGCCATCCGTCACCAGAGCATGGAATGGCAGGTGGTTTCGTTTTTGTCATTTCCGGTTCCCGTTGGTTCGCAGAGCAGCATGAACAGATGACGGTTTACTGTGTGTATTCATCAGTATTCATCTTTGGATTATTATTGTCTTCGGAAATACATGCCAAAATTTGCTACGATGGGTGACGATTTATTGATTTAGCTCGCAAAGGATACATACGCCACTTCAACACGTCATGGCGGTAAACATCACGTTCATCTGTGTTGGTGGAAAGCAAAGGGTTGGCGGTGTCTTAGGTAATCCTAATCGACTGTACTATAGCAGTGGGACTGGTGGCTTTTAAAAGTTGGTGAGTGTGTTTAAAAGTGAAATAATGCATGGAAGTGAGAGAAGACCATATACCGAGTCTAAAAATATAATTATAAAATGATGTTGTCTGGAACCTTTTTTGATATCCATTTTATTAACACCATCTGAAGCACAGAAAGACACGGCCACGCTAAGCCTAACGGCTGCAGATGGGTAATGTAGCGAAAGGTATGAGCGTTGGGTTAGGTCAGGTAAGCGCATTTTAGTTAGGTTAGTTCGGGCTAGGTTACACAGACTGAGGGGGTCTGAAGGGCGCCCCCCCCCACCAGGCACGCACTAGGTGGGTGCGGGCATCAGACTGTGCCTGACTAAAGATGGCGGAAATCAGTCCCATTGCTATAGCATATCCATCTAATCTCATAGATAAAATATAATTCACGTTTGATATGACAACGCTTACCTTGTTATTCCGATAGCTGTACTCAATTCTGAACGTATCCCGAATGTTCGTACGTGCTATTCGCAATTACACGGCTTCCTTGCTTCCTACGCTGGACGTTGTTCCCTCCACGGACTCGTTTCCCCGTTTGTTATCCCACGTGACTGCACAAGGTTGGCAACAAACGGAGAAGCTCAGCTGTTGTTAGGGGGCAGAAATTCGTCCACTAATACGCGCTTGGCTGTCCATGACCATGGATGGCTGCGCAAGGGGCGGTCACGCTCGAGCATAGGAGAATCTCATTGACGGCGCGTCAAGTACGTTCACTACAGTCTTCCTTACGTTCATTAGTGCTAGAAAAAAGTTGCCGCTGACCTGCAACAGCCCATGACTCTCCAACTAAGAGACGATCGAGAGGGGCCGGTTGACACATATGACCACAGCAAAGAAGACAAAAATAACACAAAGAGTACCAGCGTCCAACTTTCAACTTTTAATGGTATGATAAAAGGTTGAAAGCTCGACGTTCCCTATCTTTCTGTGCTACTTTTGTCGTGTTCGCTGATGGGCCTCTAAACTTGTCCCTGCGTCTGATATTTATTCGATTAACATTACTATAGTCAGTGACAACATAAGCCAAACACTTGATCCCGCACCCCACACAAGAATCCACTGATCTCTATGTATAAAGGCTGGATAGCGGATGGGTGAGGGTATCGCGGGAAAGGGTACGACCACCGGCCGCCATATTGCGGTGCTCAAAAGAGCGATTACAGCCCATAGGAATGCATGTAAGCTGTGACAAGTTTTGCTGTTTGTGAGCGCTTCCCTTGCTGCTTCGCTAAAATTTTGCCACGGATCGCTGCAGAAATCCCTCGTGATTGAATTCCTTACGTTTTTTGTGTGAAATCGCGTCACATACATGTTATTTCCTGTCTATTTTGTACTCGTGTGAGCGCGTGTCGTTCCAATCTTGTACTTTGAACTACGATTATGTGATTTGCTGGTTTTGTGTGGTGTTGTATTTGTTGTGTTACGTTTCCTTTGTCGTCCGTCAGCGTGTTGCTTCCCGTGTTTCTCCCATTTACTTTCTGCTCGGGGGTGCGGAATGCCAGGGAATGTTTGGCACGTTTGTTTATGTAACTACCTTAATATGCTTGGGTATAAACATTATGCTTTGCACAGGAAGTTTAGATATGTCTGGTTAAGACACGAAATGCCGAACGGCACTAAAGCACTTCCAAAGGACTAGAATGATATGTGATATGAAGGCTATATGACGGTAAAAACATACCGACTAGAAATATGTGCACTGGGGAAATAAATGGCGGTAAAGACAGTTCAAAATGACTAGAGGTAGAGTGAATAAGTCATAAAAAGGCTAAGTAGCAAGGTCTTGTGGTGAAAGTTCCAACATCAAAGTATCACAAGTCCAGTTGCAACAGCAAGTTTGAAGCAGTCAAGCAGGTAAGTGGGCAGAGTGCATTACTGGTTGTTGAATATGATTAACCTTGACAATTTCTTTCGCAGCTGAGGCCTGGCTGTCACCTTCTCTGTATATTCTTTGGCAAGGTGGTACAGTCCGATACTGCTGTAGCACTGGGAAACTTCTTTGATCAGACGGATCACATTGTTTTCATTTGGGCTGCATTCAAACATGTGTTGTCGCAAGCTTAGGCAGCGAGAATAAAGAGTAGACATTCGAGGTTGAAAAATTATTTATTGTCTCTAAGTAAAGTAAACATGCTGGAATGCACCAAAGAGACATGTGGCTGGTGTGTTTGTATGTCCCACTAATACGAGTTTGTACGTTAGTCAACATGTTCATGCAATACTTTTTTCTTTATATGCTTTTGCCCGTCCTAGTATTGTCCTATCCAATATGGAGTGGCTTTTAACTGCATATGAATGCATAATTCAGGAGTGTTTTCATATATTGGACTATCTGCAGCTTTAAGGTGCTCTTCGTGCAGTACTGATTCCAATCATCAACCATCGCTTGGAACTCTTAACTAGGGAACATGATTCTAGAGGCTAGATTTTCATGCAAATACACACTTTCAACCAGAGTTCGAGGTAACTCGTTACTGTAACTAAGTTCCTTTTCTTGGTAACTATATAACTTAACTCGCAACTTTTGCGCCGTGTTTATTTCAGAGGAACCCCTTTTTCAGGTAACTTTGCCAAAGTAACTTAAGCTACGTTCCAAGTCACTAATTCGCTTTTCACTCACGTCCACTTATTTCCTTGCTTTCTTTACGGTTCCTCCACAGCATTTTATGTCATAAAACATGATGTCCAGTCAATGTAACACGTTCGAATTGTTGGACATAAACGAAAACTCAACGCAGGCAACTCAGGGTCGAACTCAGCTGCACCTGTGTAGTGTTATTTTGTGTCCAAAGTAACTTGGGAGCAACTCGTTCTTTTTTTTAAGTAACTCTGTAATGTTTCAAGCTACGTTTCGGGCTGAATAACTTAGTTGCATTTTTCACACGGTAACTTTGTCACGAGTTCCTTTTGACGGGCAACTTCTCGATCTATGCTTTCAACTCTGCATGCTTTTTGTACACTACATAAAGTAAGATACTTTTGCCCCAGTGAGTTTGTTGCGTATTTTAAATGCATGCAAGTGAATTCCTAGAGGTACATATTTTGAGCAAGATAAATGAGTTTTTCATGCATGTGTGTTCAACTAGCTTTTAGTGGATATAAATCTGGCCTCTACATATGTCGCATGCATTATTACTTTCTGGAGGTGTTCTGGGAAGTCGAACTTGTTGGGTACAGCGTCAGGCCTCAGTCGAACGGTTTGGCCCGTTCTGTCGAAGCATTTGTTTTTAAAATGTTTGCTGCAGACCAGTGATGTCGTCGACGGCGTCCAGTCCTTTCGCCTGACGTTTACCGCACACTTTGTTTAAATGTTCTGGGCGGCCGTGAGGGAACCTGCATTGAACAATTTATGCCATCAATTACGGAAGGGATGACAAGGCTAATCCAAGCAAGCAATCGTCGATACCGTGACCAACAAACTGAGCCGTAGATATCACAGCTGACAAGCGCACTTCAACGCTTGCTGAGTGCCGAGACCATACCCGTGAACTGCAGGAAGGCTATACTATCACAATGACTCTATACAGATAACGTACGGCTTAAAGTTTAACGCTTAAATCTTGAGATACGATTCACAAAGTGCCGCGCACATGCATCAACAGCAACGTTTTGTCACTCCGCTCGTGTACTAATAAATCACATTTATTTGTAAAACCATGTCACTTACTTGTGAAATGTCGTCCCCGGTGCCTTGCCAGTACGGTCAGCACACCCATAACCACAGCAGGCGGGCATGACACCACAAAAGTGCTACGCAAAGGTGCATGCACATAATGCAGCTGAGTGGCGGACGGCAATGTTTTGAGCTTCCCAAGATGGCGGCCGGCGACCGTGGTGGTGGTGGTGGTGGTGATGGTGAAAGGGCTTGCCGTTGTCGGCCTCACGTATGTGGGCAACGTCACGACTGACGCCCTGGGGAAATGTGCGTCCTGGGCCGACTTCTAGGGGAACTGTGCCGACATATGTCTGAAAGCGTCTGAGGAAAACCCAGGAAAAACCCTAGACAGCACAGCCGGCACCGGGATTCGAACCCGGGTATCTCCCAGTCTCGACGTGACTGGGTACGGTTGCACCCTCAATCCGCTATCCAGCCTATTACTATAGAGATCAGTGCAAGAATCGCTCTGCGCGCGCGCCAGTGTAGCGCGGCACGACCAGGTGTGGACTGGCGGTACAGTGCAGGGGGATAGAGACCGCGATGGGACGTCGGCACTACATCGGGAAGCGGGGGCGTCGTGCAAAGGCTGGTAGCCAATCGCTGCGAGCGGCCGTTTACATCGAACGAACATCTCAACAAACAACTTAAACGAACATCTCAACACAGACCTTCAGATTGCGATTGCGTAATCACTTTCACACGCAGCTGACGCAATTGTTAAACACAAGATGTGCCAAGTTTCCTCATGACACAGCAGATAAAGTGGATTGCTGACCGTGTGATCGAGCAACGCTATGTAACTCAAATGTATACGTTTTATATCGTTTTAAGTTCTGTGCTGTGTCATCTATATCAGAAACAGGCTACTCCAAGATCTTCTCGATGCGGCCAGGGAACACGAATGAGTTCGGCGCCCCTGGCCTATACAAGAATGAAGAAGAAGAAGAAAAAACAACAACAAAAAAGAAATAGCAGTAGACAGAAGGCTGTTGGGAAAAAGCTTTTAAAGGGGTCGCTCAGTTGCGGCATCAAGTGTGCACGTCCGGGTTTTTCTCTGTACCGCCAACTAAATTATATGTACCAACCGGCAGGTTTAGTGCTATGTCAAACACCTGTCACCGTGCCACCGGACTTCGGTAACAAACAAGTTATAAGTAGCTTGTAATTATAAGTCGGTACATTTGGTAACTACGATGAAACCTGACGAAACCTGAGAAATGACGATGAGACCTGAGACAGGGAATAGAAAAAATAATACGACACGTTCTCAAACTCAGCAACCCATTTAATGACACAACCTACACTCCCAATAACCTCCTGATTGGTGGGGAGGGGTGAAACAGAGGGAGCACTAACCGCCGAATTCATGAGCAAACCTCGACTCGACGCTCCTCCTCGACACCAAACAGTGGAGGAAAGTGCCGCTCCTCCACTCGAAGAGCCCATGCGTTTCATGGAGTCTGCCATCTTGTTTTCCAGTTGACCCGACCGTGGTTGAGGAGCTCAGTCGAAACTCAACCGTGGTTGTACAGTCAACCAATGTTGGCACTGCCGTGTAGCACTCTCGACCGCGGTTCAGTTCGACCGTCGTCGACTTATTTTACGACCCTCATTCGCGCTCTGCACGGTATCCCACCCAACAAACGGAATTTCCACTTTCGGGACATCTCCCAATTACCCTAAAAAAAGGGGAGGGATGCGACGAACTCTGGCGACCGTTTGAGACGAAAGGTGTACATTTCTTCTTCGACACCAAAAAGAAAAAAAAAATGAATGAAAGATTTGTTAAGCCATTTTGATCATAGCTGGAGCAGGGGTTGGTCCAGCTTCTTAATACAGTATAAAGATCACCTAGAAACAGCAGCATTGAGCAGACAGATTGAGGTTTTTTCGACAACGCGGCATACTGTATAGGCTCTGACACATTCACAAGGCCTCCCGCGGCAGTCCGAAATGTCCTAACGCCATAAAATCACATGTCGACGGCTGTAGCACAGGAGGTAGCGGAAGCCAACGATTGCACACACTTTCCTCCACCGGCAATGCATCGAAAAGGCTTCATATGGTTGTTGTCTTCATGAACAGGTACCGCATACAATATCAGAAACTCGTGGTCATCAGAGTGTTCAAATGGAGTTCGTCGCACAGTGGTAGTGTCGTCAGCACCCAGTTAAAGGCCACCGTGGCACAAAACGCAGTCGATGAACGCAGCCAAAGACCTGTCTTCCGCCATGACGCCAGCCAAACCCGAGTTGAAGAGCGTTCTCGAGGTAGCACCGATGCTACCTCGAGATTTTCGAGGAATGCGCGGGGGAATTCCTCCACTCGAGGAGCTTTTCGAGTGGAGGAATTCCCCCGCGCATTCCTCGAAAACCTCGAGGCAGCTTGGGTGATACCTCGAAAACGTTCTTCAACTCGAGTTTGTTTAGCAGGGGTCATGGCGGAAGAGAGGTTGTTCAATGCGTTCATCGACCGCTGTACGACGACGTTCCATAAGAGACTCCCTTTGGACATTTTGATGGTATACGGTACTTCTTCATGAAGACAACAGTACGAAGCCTTTCGGCTACGTTGACGCTGGAGGAAAGTGTGTGCAATCATGGGCAGCTGCCGCTACCACCTGTGTTACAGCTGCACGTCGACATGTCATTTTATGACGTTAGGACTTTTTGCACTGCCGCGGGAGACCCTGTGGACGTGCCAGAGCCACCCGACGGTGTGCCGCGTTGTGGACAAAATCCCACGCTACATCACAAGCACACTTTTCAAGACAAGGTGTAGTCAATTTTCTGTCGTGCTACTCAGCACAAAGACGGTATGTTCGAAGGATATTTTCACGGAAAAAGCGGTGCAAAAAATAACTTCGCATTTATTGGACATCTAAAAATAAATAAATATCTGATCTGACCACTGAATGCTTCTGTTTCTCCGGAATCTTTCCATTGTATCAAGCTGGGCCGACCCCTGCTCCATCTATGACCAAAACGGCTCAACAAATATTTCATTCATGTTTCTTTCTCTTCGTTTTTTCGCAGGAGTTCTGTCGGGAGATGTCCACATAGTGCGAATTCCTTTCGTTGGGTGGGATAACAGGGTCCGCGGTTTAGGCAGGACGCGAATGACCATAAAAGCCATGGACCATAAAAGTTCGTACGACATGCTTGCGTTGCCTCCCCAAGAAAGGTCTCCCCGATTCCTTCGAGCAACTCTCCGAAAGTTGCTGTCAAATATGTTTATATGTTTGCTTGTTAATAGATGCCCTCTAAGCGTTGGGCAAAAGTAGATATCCGCTAGCAAATAGCGTTCACGCTACATATTGTAACATGCACTGTGACAAACAGTGACGTCATCTTTCATATTATTTGATACGAGGTTACCATGCCATTAAGCTAATTAAGCTAGCTCCTGCCGTTGTGGTTGTAGTTGCAGGACCAGAAAACTAGAAAACCTATCTGTCTGTTTCCCTGTTCGAAACACGTGCACCATGTCAAACACTTGCAATTTTTGTTTGTATTAGTAATGCACGTTGGCCGAAATAAAGTAAAGAAATATACTTATTTTTCATCCTAAAAGTGTGTTTTAAGCACGAAAATCAACATTTCCGAGGTGTCCCGAAAGACGGCTGGGGACGAGAGCACAGCTTTATTCGAGGATGGCTTCTCGAGGAGCGCCTTGGAGCAGGAATCCCCGAAATGGGTTCATGAAACGCATGGGATCTTCGAGTGGAGGAGCGACACTTTCCTCCACTAGTTGGAGTCGAAGCGGAGCGTCGAGTCGAGGCTTGCTCATGGATTCAGCGGTTACTGAACGCAGACCGAATGAGCGAGGCCACAATGCCCGACTTTATCAGATTGGAATGGGAGCTGTTACGGGAAGTAACGGCTTGCCAAGTCATTTTCGTGGCAGTTGCTACTTTGATAAGCTAGCTGCTTGTTTAGTTACTACTACAGTTGCTCTTTAAATTAATTTTCCTATAACTTCCATATAGTAGAAGCAGTGGTTATACAATAAGCAGGAAGGAGAAGCTGCAATTCCTACTCAGGAAACACATACCACTTAGTTGTCCAACGAACGTGACAATGCCGGCTATGTCAATGGGTGAACGACGATTGCGGACGTTGTCTGGGGACATCAAGCTCGTGGTCTGGTTTCCTGCACTCGATAACGGGCTCGTGGATAGGCCACTGGAAACAGTCAGAAGGTGCAGCAGGATCGACAGGGCAACGAAGCAGCCACAGGAACAGCTCATTGTTTCTGTCGAATGAAGTTGACAGTCATCTCCAAGTATATTGATCCGTACTGAGTTAGAACAATAACAACAAATTTACTCATCATTATCTCAACAGTAAAGCTAATGCATAACCCAGGAATGGCAAGGGTTATCAAAATTGGAGATGGTAAGAAAAGCGAAATACGTCAACCAGTGCGTCATTACAGACAGGTCAGCATCCTACTAATTGTGGATACCCTATATCTTCCTTGCAGTAAGGTTCGGGTTCACATCTGTCATTTCGACCCCGATGAAGGTAAAGTTTGTGTGCAGCCGGACAGCCGAACGTAACAAAAAGGCGGGGTGCTAAGTCAACCATCGGACAAAGTTTGTTGTGCTTACAAATATATACATATATATATATATATATACTCATTGAACGAAGCGACAGCACCAGAGGACACGTGTTTCGCCGTGTTTGCGGCTCACTCAGCGAGCGATATACACCTGGGAGGGTGACCGAGCACTCCTCAATGCCACAGTGCCAGCCAGTGAATTATAAAGAGGGGGGGGAAAGCCATTAAAAAAATAGGTAAATGACGCTAGACGTGTTTGAAATTCAAACTTACAGTTAAGGTGGCTTCTATGGCTGCACGTAGAGAAACAGATACTCATTGAACGATGCGACAGCACCAGAGGACACACGTGTCCTGTCAGCATCATTTACCTATTTTTTTAATGGCTTTTCCCCCCTCTTTATAATCCACTGGCTTGCACTGTGGCATTGAGGAGTGCTCGGTCACCCTCCCAGGTGTATATCGCTCGCTGAGTGACCCCTGGTTTGCCAATCCCGAACGATGCGCAGCTACCCAGGGCCGACGAGCCGCAAACACGGCGAAACACGTGTCCTCTGGTGCTGTCGCATCGTTCAATGAGTATCTGTTTCTCTACGTGCAGCCATAGAAGCCATCTTAACTGTAAGTTTGAATTTCAAACACGTCTAGCATCATTTACCTATTTTTTGAATGGCTTTCCCCCCCTCTTTATATATATATATATATATATATAAAGAGGGGGGGATATGTCCCTACTTGAGATATAGGGGAAAAAAGACACCTGAGACTCAAGTAGGAAGTCGGGGAAAGGTATTTATTAAGCTGGCATTTAAACTAAGGGTCTGGGGAAGTCTACGTTTCGGCCGAAGCTCCGCCTTCTCACAGCCGTCGTACAATCAATGTTATTGCAACATAGAGGTGTGCACACACACACACACAAAGAAAACGCATGGATCAAAGTTCGCCGTTTGCTGAGTGAAACTATCAACGCTCATTTGCGGTATCATTACAACCCCATTGCTCACGAGCAAAAGACGCATATTGAAATGCGAATTACCATTTCGCATATCGAGCACACGAACACACAGAAAAGTATAAAGAAAAGCTCATAAATAAAGCTCAAGGTTTAAAGCACGGACCTATTTCTCATAAACGCGTTTACGGCTCGCGCCACACTGTCCGTTCAACCAGGGTTACCAGACCCCAAAGCCCTGGCCCGCCCAGTGAAAGCCAGAAAGTCGCCAAAAAATAGCCAACTCGGATAATTTGAATATAGCCAAAATAGCCAAACACCTTACAGACAATTTATTGGTGTATTTATATTAGGTGCGGTCGCAGGTCAGTCTTCCATGCCTTGCAGAAAGCAGAGCTCGATTACAGCGCCCTAGAAGATTGTAGTGGAAAATGCGACGATCCCTCTGTGAGGCTCTTGAGGCGGATGCCGCTGGGGGGCGCTAGCGTAGACACTCCGAGCAGAAACTGACGCCGGCGTACCGGGTCATCGCACTAGGATTGTTATTTGTGTGTGCGGTGTCTCTTTGTGAATTATTTCTTGTTACTTTTTTCAAAAACGTTTACTACACGCCATAGTCTACCGGCATATGCCACATAAAACAGGAAGCACACGCAATGAGGGAGGCAGGTTTATGCTTTCAGTTATGGAATGATCGCAGGCTATGACGCTGTAAAGTTTGCTTATAACGTCCACACAGTATGAATATAAAAAACACAATAAAACTGCAAATTAATGAAACACTGGATACACATAATGTAAAGAACAAAATTAATTACTGGCAGGTAAAAATGACAAGTTATGTGCAGCGACTGAGCTTCAGATATTTTGCACAGTCATGCTTTCATGGTGAAGTTCCTGCGTACTGAAGCAGCTCGTAAACACGTTTTCCAAATTTCCCACGAACCAAAGCATAAAGCTTGATGGATACAACAGGCCCCCCTTATATTTCAGCTGAGCTGCCTGCAGGTTCTGTACATCATTCTTGTTACTAAGCAACAACGACAACAACAACAGATATATTCTGATGATGAAGTGGGGAGGTTTTCCACTCTAGGAATGGAACGCTACCCCATAGCTAGGGGGTCTAATATGAGTAGTGACAATGATGAGCGATGACGATGAGAGATGACGCGAATGATCGGAGCGGCGATGGCGATCCTGATCGTGATGGTGGGAATGTCCGAGAGCGCTGTTGGGGTCACAATGCATCCTTTAGGCCTGTCGCCTCAAAAAAAGCCAACTACATGACGTAAGGCCGCGGTGTCCCAATGGCCGAGGATGCTCGACAAGTTGAAGGGGCGGCAGCCAAGAGTGGCAAGCTATGACTGCAGTGTACTCCTCTCGTTGATATAGGTCCGGCAGCGGAGGAGTATATGTTCTACGTTGGCAAGTACACCACACTCGTTGCACATAGGGCTAGCCTCACAACCTAGCTGGTAGCGACAGAACGGAGTGAAGGCCACATTCAGACGTAGTCTGTGGATGAGCGACTTCAGGGGACACTAAGCATCAACTTTCTACACATCTCACACTTTGATTTAGACAGGAATTTTCGAGCAAGATAGCCAGCTATATAAAAAGTCTCTGGTCGCTTCTTGATGATACGCATTCGACATGGTCTGTTGACTTTTCAATTACAAGGTCGGCACTGCTGAGATTTCCAATGAACTTGTCCATCAGAGTCTGCATTGCGCATTTATATTCCTCTATGCCATTTGTACTGAGCAGAGCATCTAACACACCAGGCTCCGCATTTCCATTTGCAACAGATTTTGCCATACTATAAAAGCTAAGGCAAGAAACAGTTATCAAAAACTGTTGTGGTGTTGGATGTGACAGCCTGAGGATTGCCTCAAAATGCCAAAAATGTTCTCAAGCGGATCTTAACTTCGTGATGTCACGATGAACTTATACCCGACGTGCCTTGTTAAGTAGTCCATCAAGGATAGCGTGCTGGCAATGGTGACCCTTAAAGGGACAATGAAATGATTTTCGAGAATTTCGAGTACTCTGCAGGAAACCGTTCTCATGATCCATCACTATCGTACACACATCGACGTATTCAGTACAACGGGGCCGCAGTTATCAGACAAAAATAGCAGGGCGTGACCGCTGGATATATGCCTTCGAAGTGGGCTTACGTCATCGCCATCCAATCCTCTCAGCCAACTGTGAACTACGAGGAGGACACACCCCGCCAGACCACGTGGGTGCATGGTTTCGGTTTGGACAACAACGACGTTGTACACCTCCCTCGTCGAAATCACTTGAAATATGGCGAAAGGCAAATTATCAGCAATGGAGGGAGAGGTTATGTGACACATACAGCGTCTATGGATCGTTCGGTACGCAGCAGCTCGTAGAATGTCACCGACGAAGGTATGTCCTGACGAAGAAGTTCAAAGAGGAAAACTTGCTCCGGTAACCATGCTGACAGTCAACGGCTATATTACATTTCTCGTAGGATTCTGTGTCAACGGTTAGTTACAATCTCGTCTCCAAGTCAAATTAAAACATATTTCATGACAAAGTATGCAAGCTTGTTGGAAAATTTTACACTTTGCTCGCAAAAGCCCGTCCGCGAAACGGCAACATGTTCTGTGTATGATGTCACGGCCAGGTCGCCTCGGAGGCGGGCCGTAGCAGCTGCCATTCACGCCTGTGGTAAATATACAGTATTTTCGCTATTTGTACGATTTTCAACTTCATATTTCACAGAGTGAATAGTTTAGTACAGCGGAACTAATTAACAATGATCGTGGGTTTGTCAAATATCTTTTCATGGTCCCTTTAAGCCCACAGCTGTTGAGCTCGACAGAAAGCCACCCGGGCAGCCAGTCTTGCAGCGGGGCGCGAAGCAATGTGTCTCTACCTTCTTTTTTTCTTCTCTATCGAGGATTAGCCCACTCAAATACCCGCAAAATTTACAGGAAGCTTCACTATTTTCATGCGTCACAGATTGTCTTCTTTCGGAGTCACCAAAGCATCACGCAAACCACGCAAACACAGCAAAAACGCTGCAGCGGTCATAGGCGCTTCGCAGTTTCTCCCCGGGAATTCGACAGCAGCGGCCATCCGCTCGTCCTTCCTTCAGCTATCGGGCTGAAACCGGTTCCACTCTTTCCACTACAGTCTTCTAGGGCACTGTAGCTCGATGTTGCTAAGGCGGCAAGCCATCCTGCAGGAATATCGAGAGGGACGCCCCTGTAGCGAAGGCAAAATCGGCTGCAGGTCTCAAAAGCCCATACGTAACATAGCAAAACCACTGTGGCATATCAGAATAGTATCAGTTTAATTTACCGTTAGAGTCTGCATCTTCCTCCCATTCCTTTCTGTATCGCCGTGGGTACTTTCCGCACTTCCCCATTACGAATTGGCCACTTGCCGGTGTCCGAAACGTGAGTACCAAGAAAAAAAAGAGGGCAGCTGTCCACACGCCTCAGTACATCTTCCAGAAAGAGCGAGGGGCTGCTCCGGGCTTTCGAAGTTATTGGCCACACACCGTACACTGGTCGTAACGTGTATTTGATCCTTTGAGTTCGTTGCCTTTCTGGTACGGCCTTCTTTGTGCAACTTTTAATCGTCGTCGCGGAATATAACTTGGTCGGGACCCTTTCTTTCTGTATCTCTCTACGAATTGTGGTCTTCAGCAGAGAGCAGCTTTGTGGAAACAGAAAAATGCAAACTATGCCGGGAAAGTATTGAAATAGCCCAAAAATAGGCAAGCTTGAAAATTTCCCGCCAGACGAAACGAAAAGTAGCCAAATCTGGCACCCCTGCGTTCGACCCTTTGCAATGATCCTTCGCGCTTTTATCGTTTCGTTGCTTGACGTCAGCGCCATCTTACGGGCACATACCGAATTATAAATGCCAAGTACAATTACGGTGCCACTCAAACATTGCCATCTTGCACACCTGTACGTCAAGAAAAATGACAAACAGCAAAAAAGGAAATTACGAGCTTGCTTTTCCGTACATTTTCCACGAAATTCAGTTTTACGCCGGTAGTTTTCTATTTCCGACACCAAAGAACCGAAGCAACAAGGCAGGCGGGCAGATCACAGGTGTGACCTTTGGATTCTCAGGAGAAAATAGCGATAAGGCGGGTCGCATTTCAAGATAATACGTGGGGCAAATGGTTGATAGAAGTGTGTCAACCACTTTTAATATTCACGCCTTTTTCGATTGCCCACGAATGACAGAAGAAATTTAAAGTAATCGAGGTAGATTACTTTGACCAGGATAGGGCCCCAAGTTAACAAACCAAGAAGAGGCAAAATGAAAGTTGGCCGTGACGTCACTGATTTGAGCGGTCGATCCGACGGCAAACCAAAAAATTGATTTCCCCGTAAATACAGGGTATTTGACCAATCTATTTTGGAGGTACATTCAGTAGGCACCACCCTTTGTGCCTGCTCGCTTTTGTTGTGATCTGTGAGAATTTTCCCTGGAGGTGACCTTTAAGACGCACGACGCTACGAAACTCAACGGGGATGACGGCAAGGAAGTTACTGCTAAACAAGTCCAGTCATACGGCGAAAATGCTTAAGACGAGCGCAGAGCTAGGTAAAAAGTAAAAACGCACCAAGACCAGACACATCGGGAACGAGGCCTAACCGCGACGGTAAATCACTCACCTTTCCTCCACGGTGACGGTGCGTATGCATCCGTCGACAGCCAGGATTCAACTGGACTGACCTGGGCTGCGTTCCTGGCAGCACGTGAGCACCGTGGCCGTAGCCCCGCAGCATCTTCCGCCGGAAGCTCCCGTTTACGCAAACCGGCTGCAACGCAACGTACGTGCCAGTTCGTAAAGCGTCACCATTATTGAGGGGAAAGACACGACGTTCGACATTCTACTGCCAAGGGCGGCGCGAATATGGAAAAGGTCCATTGCACGCTAGTTGCAACCGCATGCACACCGTGCACACGCATACATGGGATGATGATGGGACCCGTCCGCTGCCGGTACATTGCTTTTCCAGAAGTTCGTTCGATCTACCGGTACCGTACACGAACTGGACAAAAGCGCTTGTTACAGAAAACTAGAGCTGCGTACAGTATATGGTTGCGCATCGAAAATGACATCCTACAGTAATTACTTATCACAGTTGCGTCTGCGTCTACGTGCCCATCATGACCGTCGCACTCCGATTCGCAAGCTTCACGCTAGACGGAACGCGACGGTTCATGCTGCTGTGACATCATTCAGACCGCATATCCCCAAATTCATAGTCGACCAGACGGCACCCAAAGTGCCTCCATCGACGTTGCCATCGCCGCCTGTCACTGTCTCCATCCCCGGCCTCAAGAACAACAAGAAGAACTATCCTGATTTTATTCTTAGGCAATTTACCCTTGACTTCATCGAGGCTCAATACCGCAACAGTACCGCTGTATACACGGATGGATCGTCGACCAGGGACACTTCATCTTCAGCTTTTGCCATTCCATCAGAGTCTGTTACACGTGGGTGTCGTCTATCTCACCGTACCTCATCGACATCCGCTGAACTTTATGCTATCTTCTTATTCTTGACATATGCGGAAGACTGTGAACCGCGGCACTGGGTAATTTACACAGACTCCAAAGCAGCTCTCCTGTGCATTAAAAACATGGGCAACCGCGGTTCCCTTGCCTCAGTGGTGATAGACATCCTGTGCGCCCTGAAGTCCCTACAAGATCGCTCCCACTACGTAGCCTTTCAGTGGGTTCCAGGGCATTGCGGAATAACTGGGAACCACGAGGCCGACGCTGCCGCTGCGCACCAACAACGACCTTCTATGCCCATTAAGCTCTCGAGAGGAGACAGAAGATCCCTCCTCAGGCATTTGTCTGATTCTTGGTCTACCCTACAGTGGCAACACGACATTCCAACTATGTCCTCTTTGGGAAATGTAGACCCAACGCTGTCATACCCGCTGCCTGCAAAGCTTCCTTGTCCTCTGAAGTCACTCATCCACAGGCTACGTCTGAATGTGGCCTTTACTCCGTCCTATCGATACCAGCTAGGCTGTGAGGCTAGCCCTATGTGCAACGAGTGTGGCGTACTTGCCAACGTTGAGCACATACTCCTCCGCTGCCGGACCTATGTCAACGAGAGGCGTACACTGCAGTCACAGCTTGCCACCCTTGGCTGCCGCCCCTTCAACTTGTCGACCATCCTCGGCCCTTGGGACACCGCGACCGACTCCAGGGCGGCCTTACGTCACGTGGTTGACTTCTTTGAGGCGACAGGTCTAAAGGAGTCATTATGACCCCAGCAGCGCCCTCGGACATTCCCACCATCACGATAACGTCCAGCATCGTCATCGCCACTTCGATCATTCCCGTCATCTCTCATCATCATCACTCATCATTGTCACCACTCATATTAGACCCCTAGCTATGGGGTAGCGTTCCACTCCTAGAGTGTGGAAAAACTCCCCACTTCATCATCACAATATATATGTTGTTGTTGTTATCACAGTTGCGCGATGGCATTCACACGAGCAACCTGATGGGTGCCAACTGCCAAGGGCACTTGAACAAACCCAGACGTCCATCGGCCAAACTTTTTCTCAAGTGAGAGTATCCAAATGGCACTGAAAGCGTCGCAACATTACATAAGGACTAGCATGAACCATGAGTTAGTTGGAACTGCAGACTGTGGTGACTAGATTAAGTATTGCTCATGTACTGTCATGGGAAGAGCCAGGATATTTTGAGCGACGGTTGTGAAGTGTACTTACCTGACACTTTACCGCCAAAAATCTACAGCGAACAACGGAAAGGTCATAAAAAAGAAAGTACTCCAAGTATAATATAGAAATATCAGGAACATAAGTATAGTAAAGACTCCCTAAATTTGGAGACAGATTCACGTGAGTTGCAGTACTTGAGACCTCGTTAGGACACTTCACATCTCTACCTGCAATTCAGCACTTCGCCAGCTTGTTCTTGCATACCATTAATTCGGCACACTCAAATATTCCACATTTGTCTCTATAAAAGCGCTTCATCTGTCCGCGTTATCACGTATTGTGGCCTGTGACGAATGTCGCTGCTTTCTTTTCCTTTTTTTTCTTATTGATAAAGCAAAGCTTTCTGCGCGCGCGAATGAACCACCCACGATTGAAGTGCTCCGTTGTTTCATGATGTATCACTATTTCTTTTTTTTCTTCTTAGAATCTTGAGAACGAATAATGCTTGATCACGTTCGGCTATTTTTTCTGATTGGATATCTCCCGAATATGACTTAACTTCAGTGAACTCGGCACGCTCTTCATATTGGTGGGGTAAAAAAGTGACACTTACTTGAGAAATTTCCGAGTTCAGTTCGCAAATATTTACATAATTAAACTTAGCATACATGACATTCACACCAGCAGTTGGCTAAAAAAAATAAGAACAAATGCCGTGGACCGCATGGTTCTAGGCGGCGTAGTTTTTATTATTATTATTATTATTATTATTATTATTCAATGACACGTTTTCTGGGACACCCTGTATATTCCACCACCACGTTCTCCCTCTCTCTCTATGTGTGTGTGTCAAAGCTCATTTCCTTACTCACGATAAACAAGGGGTCTATGACATTTCAGTGTACGGACATTTCGGTGCACGGACATTCCGGTGCACGGACATTTCGGTGCAAAGCGGACAATCGCTCACCAAAAACTGCTGTGGCCGGACAACTGCTCACCGCCTGTTTCATCACACTTATATTGTGACTTTATTTCGCGTTTATGGCGCTTGATTTTTTTATGTTACCTGAACTTCTTTTTTAGCTGTGTAAGTTGCTCCAAATAGATCTAGGAATCCACCAGTGAAGAGGGTGAGGCGAGAGGTCGTCCACTTGAATGCACACCTAAAGCGTCTTTGTCAGGACCTGTGTCCATGGGGCGTTCCTAGAGGTTCCCTGTTCCAAGGGGGGGGGCAGCAAAGTGCTTCCAGGGGGGCAAAGTGTGCAACCACCTCATCTCCTCCTCTGTGGAGACGGACGCTGCGGACTGTGCGGGTGTTCATAGGTTCATATTATGATGACTCTGAGAAAAAAATCATGAGTGCGCAGTTCTACAAAGTGACCTTGTCCCCCTTTCGGTACGCTCATGCCTGCGTCACCAGGATCTTTCAAGACACGAGACGGAACAGATTTAAAATCACATCATTATTTAACCACTAAAATTAACGAATTTTCTATATCTGTCCAACTCGGTTTAGCGAACGAAAGCCACAGTTTAGCGGCCGTTAGGCTAAGTAGGGCGGAGACTACTGAACAGCACGGTGGTTAGTTTATTATTAGGTTGGTCCAAGTTCAGTGCTTGCACCGCTATGTCCAGGTTAGTCTAAGTTCGCTGTTGGCAGTTTGAGCAAGTATTTTCGGGAACCCAAATTCACGTTCGCGAAGCAAGGAAAACCAAGGACAACCAACGACAGCGACGGGGGAGGGGGATTTATTTATTAGACGAAAAGAAAAAAAAAAAAGAAACTGGCTAAAGGTCAGCCAAACGGGACTTTGGCTTGCTATTCCGGAAGCACATAAATAAATATATAAATAAGATTAAGAAAGAAGAGATAAATGAAACGGACGCGACGGAACAGCACGTTAGTTAGTTGGTTATGAGGTTAGTAAAAGTTCGGTGTTTGCATTTTCCTGTTCAGGTTAGTCTAAGTGGGCTTTGGCAGTTTCCGCACAGAAATATCCAGATAAGATTGATTTACAGTAATTTATTTTTCAACGGGGACTTCGATCACACTATTTTGAGATACGGCCAATTTTTCGATACCGGTTCCCTGGATTTTCCATCTTTCGACAATCCTTGCTAGTTGCACGTTGGATGACCCAAAACCTGTACCCGTCTGTCTTTGCATGGCGGACAAAGGGAGGCCTTCTGAGGAAGGTGAAAGCTCCGGGTCACTGGGGATTCTCCGCTGAACTAGTGTCTACGCTGAACGAAAGGTCTGGTGTAATGTGAAGTACCATGTGAAGACCAAGGAGTGTCTAAAAATATAGTACTTAAGTTTCCGGGTAATAATCAGCGCATTATGAGGGAAATCGTGCTCCGAGACCTTGTCGCGCGTCAAGTTCCTTTCATTTTATCTTGTTCATTTATACATAAAGATGGGGTTCAAGGAGTTATTCCGAAATCCTAAGCTGTTTGGAGAAGGCGTTTGATCGAGGACCGCTTGCTCGCAAGCCGTTCGATCGAAAGCCGGTTGATCGACGCCGTTTGTTCGAAAGACGTTTTTTCGAAGGGAGTTCGAAGCTCACAGCGTGTCCTTAGCACTTCTTTTTCTGTAACTTTTGACTCGAACATATGGAGCATGAGGCAATCAGTGTCCTTTCCTTTTTGTTTGTTTGTTTGTTTGTTTCTTGCTTTTTTTTTCAGTTAAAGGGGGGAGACCACTGGTTATTTGCAGACCTTTGTCATTCACGAACAGCACACTGTTAGAAAAAAAGGTATTAATAAGGTATAATAATGTGCTCTTATACCTCTTTTATACCTTCTGCTTCACATATATACCTTTGGAGGGTATAGAAGAGGTACACATTTCCTATTTATACCTCCAACCCTTCTCCAGGGTATGAAAGAGGTATAAAGGAGAGCTAACGTACCATATTTATACCTCATCACCATGCGTTCATATCCAGTACCAGCAATAGATCACCAGGCTGTGCCTTTCACGGATATACGATGAGGCTGCTTATACCTTCTGTTTTATACCTTTATGTTTTTTTATACCTTTACTTCCGCAACGTGCTGTATCACATCATCATTATTTTTTCTTGAGACGGTATCAGCTAAGTTAAACGGATATTTAACTAAGAAACATACACATCAGTACACTACTATCTAAATCCACATGGTTAGTTTATGACTGCATAAAATCTTCATTGCTGGAATGTTGAATCTAGATGTCCTCACCCTTAGGGTTGCGTACCAGACGAAAGCTGCTCCACCGTTTGTCAAGTCGCCACAAGTATATCAGTATATGTTGCTCTGTAAATGTCTGTCTCACGATACATCGTGATACACACATGATGACTGCGGAGAGCGTCTTGCTCCTTGAAAATTTTCTTTAGTTTTCAACTCCACATTTTTTTTAGATGCCGAGTAATGTGCACGAGGTTTTCGTCCTACTTCACAACCATATGCGTTTGCGTGTGGTTGTAGTACGTGTGTGTGTGTATGTCAAAAACGTTTCTTCCCTCCAAAGGTGATTTTTCTAGTTCCTTCCTCTAAAAATACCTATGCCTAGGTGTGATGTAACACCATCATGGTACTCGTGCAGACCTTCACAGGGGTATAGAGCTATACCCCTAAAGGTATGGCATATAGTCCTTTGTTGAGGACTATTTTTTATACCTGTAACCGAGGTATAAAATAATACCTAAGAAGGGCTAAGTTATTGAGCAGGCGATCTATACCTCTAAAGGTATAGATTTTTCTCTGAGTGCACAGCCTGCTGGCTTTTTACTCTCTCCCATCCGAAAGGAAATAAAATTGAATTGAATTGAATAGAACAATGCGGAAGTATCCCGCGTAGCAGTAGGACACATACCGAAGAAAATGTGTCAAGTTGGGAGCAGCCAATAGTCTGTGCTTCTTCTGGGCACCCTTTTCATTGCTGGGATCCGAAATGGGATAGTGATATGTGCACGAAAGGCACTCTAAGTCTGAATGCTAAGAAGGAAGTTTCGCCATAGTATAAAATACAGATATTGTATTAACAGCCATATAAAACTTTAGCTCAATCTTGTTTACGGTATGCATCTGCTCCAAACGAAACAATAAAAAAATATCAATCAAACGACCGCTGCCGTTTCGATCAAACGGTGTTCGATCAAATGGCTTTCGACCAAATTTCCCGCGTTCGATCAAACGGCTTTCGTTCTTGTGGAGATGATTTCTCCGGGGGATTTTTTTCCCTGGGGACGGTTCCTCCTGGGGATTTTTTTTTAGCGAAATCCTGCTTCTCGGGCGAGCTTTGATAATACGAAACGACATCTCCGTCATCATTCCCTCATTTGGCAACTAGCGCTCATATTCATCTCTGGAAACCCCAATTTTGTAATTGCATCTGTGTGCACTTCAAGAATAGTGATTTTTCTAAAATACGCATAATTTGGCTCATATGGTGTCCAGTTCTTCGGCTTTTCAACGACAGAATTTCACGTTTTCATGTTTGGATTGAATAAACTGAGACCTCAGCATCCAACGTGGCGAATTTCCCCATTCATTATCATTAACTTATTTGTTGTTGTTGTTGTTCAGCATCCAACACAACGAAATCTGGAGTAAAAATTTACGCTTGAGAAGTTCTTCTAAAAAAAGAAAAGAATCCATAATTATCCTGTCCCACATAATAAGGAGGCCGAACTGCACTTTTTTGCAACACTCAAACAAGAACCTGTTATTATGTCAGGTGACCATTGTTATTATTTTTCTACTCTGTGTTCTTCTATGTTTTGTCGAATCGTTCCTCTTGGCGTCCTGAAAAAAAAAAAGACTGTGTTGGGAATATCGCGACTGCCGTTGTGATGCCTTGCGGCTCGACCTTTCCATATCTTCTAGATTTTCCACTAGATTTTCCAGACCTGCATTGTAAGCGCTATGTGTAGGCAATGTTTATAGCCTAATTTACAGCCGCTGGTAGGATCAGTTGAGAGCCTCCGAGATACCGGCATCCGTACTATCCGATCACACTTGTACGTCGGCATACAGTAAGTATGGACTAGTAAAACAATACGAAGAGCAACTAAAAATTCCATAATCAGTAAGTACAGGCGCCAGTGACTTGTGAAAATAATAATTGTAGCATAAATATATAACAACAAAATAAAAATAAAGTACTCATATAGCAATAGGAGACAAGCAAAAACACGTGAATGTCTCGAATCGAACTGTGGACCTATCGTGGCAAGTAGACAGCTCACCCTTCTTTATGAGTCATAGGCGAGTAGGACTTTCGAATTTGCAGAAGCTTGCGGGAAAAAAACATTATATACTACCTCTTTTCTAATAAGAAGGCAATGCCAGTGCCTTTCGAAGTCGCGGAGCAGTACTGCTTGTACTAGTGGTCCTGGAAAGAATTTTCTTAACCCTTCGTAGTGAGCACTTTGCACTTCTCGGTTGTCTCTATATTTCTCTGTCTCGTTTTTCAGCTACCGTGCTTAGTGTTCGATACGGGAAGTGCCGGCAACAAGTGTAGAGAAACAGAAAAGGAAATGGGATGTCCGATGATCAGAACAATGGAGAAATGTCTTGCATGCCAGGGTGTAGCGAATGGCAGCTATTTGAACCACTTTTTAGCATCTTTGTATGGAGTCTCTATTACATAATGTCTATTGACACTTCTTAATACATACACGGTGGCCAATTTGGAATAGGAAGTCAATAGAATTTCTATAGACAACCAACCGTGTTTCTTTATACTCTTATTGACATTTGTCAACAGAGTTTTTACAGACAGTCAAGTAGTATAAATATATGTCCTATAGCCAAGAGTTTTCTCTAATCCAATTCCAATCCAATTCCAATCCAATTCTAAGCCAAAATCCACTGCTAAGCCAACACAATCCAGTTCTAAGCCAACACAAGCCAAATCCAAAGCCATCTGATTGGCCGCCATTAGCTCCGCCCACTTCACGTTGATTGGCCCATGCTAAGCCTACTGATCTTTGATTGGCTGACCTCCGTTCCTTCATGCTAATTAGTTGGCTTGGCTCCGCCCAGTTCACGCTGAATGGCCCGTGATAAGCCTTCTGATCATTGATTGGTTGACTGTAGCTCCGCCCCTTTATGCTAATTACTCGTCTCTGCCCGCTTCACGCTGATTGGTGCATGCGTATCGCTGAGCACAGCTCCGCCCCTTTATGCTAATTAACTGGCTCCGCTGATTGGTCCATTCGAAGCCTACTGATCACTCTCCATATTTTCCAGGACTAAGGCAGGACTAAGAACGGCGCTTGGAATACCCAGCTTTTCTGGAATTACCCAGACCTACCTGGAAGCCAAGGAAAAGCCTGTCAGTATCCACTCCGAGCTTAGGGGGCTCCGCCACTTAGACAACTTGGCCACGTCCAGAAGCAAGCACTCTCTTTTTTCTGCCCTCGTAAAAAGGTCACACACGTCTCTCGGCCGCTTGGCCAGCGTATACGCTACTAGCGCTGAGCACAGCTCCGCCCCTTTATGCTAATTAACTGGCTCCGCTGATTGGTCCATTCGAAGCCTACTGATCACTCTCCATATTTTCCAGACTTTCTAAGCCCTCTGATTGGCCGTCCCCCGTTTAAGCCTACCGATTGGCCCATTCTAAGCCCACTGATTAGCTGACTAAGCCCGCTGAACATAGCCTTCGTTAGCGCCCGCCAGATGGCGCGCTCGGCAGCGACCCTGCTGCGGCTTTATCTCAGACAGACAGGGAAAAAATACCTTTCAACGTTTATTGAGTACATGTTTGAGAAAAAGCATGGCGGTCTTGGAGAGATTGATTCCTTTGATGCTGGGCGTGGTTCCGTGGAAGTGACGGATCATGTAGACGTCTCCGGGACAGGGGCTGAGAAAAGTTTCGTCCTCCGTGAGCTGGCACTTCCGCGTCCACTGGATATCTTCATAGCTGTCGCTCACGTCCAGCGAGTGAAGGCACGTACGCAGCGATCCAGTAGCGTTCCTATTCAGGTTAATACCGGATCGCATAGGTACCACGTGCCACTCTCTGATGGCCAAGATGTCGCCAGGGCATTCGTGCGCGTACGTGTGCTTATCCTTCTCCAGCTTGATGCTCGCAGTACAGTTGCCAGCGTCCAGCGCCAGCGCGCACGAGACGAGCGAGAAGAGAACGAGGTGCCACATCCTTCCAGTGAGGCAGGTCAAATGATGCTACTCCTACTCATCCACTGCATTATCTGTGCGGCGGGGGGGAAAGAACGCCAGGTGAAATCTTGCTATCTACGTCATCCACTCGAGCTTACCATATTCGCAGCTTCCGTACGGGTAGGAGTCTACGTCATTGTAGAGGTATCGTTTGTCGTCGTACGCACACAATGTTCTTTTTGACCCCTTTAGCTCTTGCAATTTGTTTTCCCCCGGCTAATTTGATGGAATACATTTTGGCTTTCAAGCATATTACTTCCTCAATGGGTACGCTACCCGTTTCACTTTTGAACGCGCCAAGTCTACCGCGATTCCTCTCGCTATACAGTGGATAATCACGATCGAAGGAAGACAAATCTAAATGGTCGTCGGCGATCGCACGTAACTGATCTTCGTACTCCTTACAGAATAGGCCGAGGATCAGAGAGTCCGTGCCAAAGTAGCAGGTAATCACCGGACAAGTGAGCTTACTCAACAGGGTTTCATAGTAGAACGAGTACATGGTTAACTTACTCAGTTCTAAAATCGTGAAGCCAATCTGCAGGGGGAAATCGCATCGCACTTTTCTTTTGCGCATTTCGTACATGACACAATCGGGGGACAAAATTTCCATTCGTACACATTCCGCCCGACTCCCGAGGCGACTCGCCGTCTCCTCATCGAAGGCTACTCGAATGTTCCGCATATTAAATTTATTTAGCAACGTACGCCCGAAGACTGCATTATTTGAGATTTTATAGAAATTTTTCTCGAACGTCGTGCTCGAGGCGAAGCGTCTGGCAACATTGTCCTCGATGTAGGGACGCAGGAATGGTGCCTGACGAAATTTTAGAATTCGGTGAATTTTTGTCACCCGCATGCCCAGTCTACAATAGAGCGCGATGAACAACGTACTCGACCTTGTCCTTGCACGTGAGCAGCAGCTTTTTGCTGTTCACCAGCTGATACATTAACTCTTCGAGGAGCCCTTGCTGGAATGGTGAGAGCCATTCCTTCGGAACGACCACCTTCTCGGGAGCCAGGGGGAAGTACCGCGTCAGCGCGTGGATAGATTTTGGATACTCCAAATCGCACACGTACACGTATCCCACATCCGAATCTGTGGGATGACGCATAAAATCCACGGAGCTAAAATCCTCGACCCATTCGAAATCGCCGACGGGGAGGTGCTTTATCATACTGAATCTGTAAAGATTGTTGCAATCTATGTACGATATGTACACCTCCTCTTTATCGGGATCATAGCCACTGCACAGCGGGTTGTTAGCCCGTAAATGACGCCTGCTCGCCTGACAGAGTCCGCCTCTAACACCCGATTCGATGGTACATGTCCTCGTCGATGATCAGCTCCAATTTTACCCGCGTGTAATTTAGAGCGCACTGACACGAATAGGATGCCAGAGAAACGCAGTGAAGCAATTCCAAACCACGTGCGTCGTAGCACAGGCGTCGGAAGTGCTGCATTACGTCAGCATGTAACAGGGCATCCGTTTTCAGGTACAGTGCATTATAATCCCTCAGATTCGAGCGTCCAAAACGTTCAAATACGTGCAGGGCGTACTGATAGTCTTCATCGCTTATATCCTCCCCCGTCAGATCGTTTCGGAAGGCGGATTTTGCCGGCAGAGCCAATTCGTTGTAGACCGCGAACGAGCTAACGTGGCTGTACGGGAATACACCTTTACGAAGCAAAATTTTGTAGTCGTTTCCAAATACCTGCTTCAGGCATTGGAACGCCTCTGCGCCCCCCCATGGATTTGACGGTTTCCACGAGCTCTCCCAGCGACGAATTTAGGTACTGCATGATATCTCTGAATAGGAAGGTGCCAATTTCGAACGAGCGGATTTTTTCCATGGAACTGGCCACGATGAAGGGAGCTCGCTTCCACCCGAGAAGGTGAAATTCCCGCAGTAGTCCGGCCAAATCGTAGGCCAGATTGTGCACCATGATGGGCAGTTTTTCCCGCGTCGTGCACGCCACGTTACAGGGTTTGCACAGCGTCGCGATGTAATTTGTCTCGCCGGCAGTACAACGCTTGGAATGGTCGTGGTGCCGGACACGGGGTAGATCTTGCGCGAACTCCTGCCCGCGGTACGCGCAGTGCGTGGCAGCTCTGTGCCGTGCTCGTTGCTCATCATTCAGCACCATTTCCGCGGGGCAGGCGTTCAGGGCGATCATCTCGTCCCGCATTTCCAAAGCTCCGCAAAGCTCTGACGCACTGCCTCGCAGAATCTTCACCGTGGTGCGTCCTGATGCACATCACCTTCGAGTCCTGGGTGCGCACGAGCACGGCACAGAAGCTCGAGGTGACGTGACGCTGCATGCCAACACCACTGGGCGCGAGTACGCTCTCCATGTCCAACGCGACAACGTAGTTGTACTGCTGCTTGTACTGTATTTTAGTAAATTCTACAAAGTTTTTGCCCTAGTTCGGAAAATTCCAATATGATTTCGTTTACGTCCGCGCACAGGCGACGATGTTTCGCCATGCTCTCTTCCTTCAGGAAAGAGCGCGTGCAACGCTCGCAGACGAAACGCTTGTCTTTCCTAATCAGTAACCGCTCGAGGGACTTGATTCCAAAAAAATGCTGGTCTATAGCCAATAAGTGAATTTTCTTTTCATACTCGAGTTTTGGGGGTCGCGACACGTGTACTCCCTGATCGACGTACTCGTATACGTACACGGATATCATGTTTTTGTCTTCGAATTCGTCCAGGTCAGAGTAGGAAACGGGGAAGCGACTAGGCCACCAGTACTCCGCTGCGTAATTTTCATATTTTTTTGACCATGTATTCCAACTCTGTGGATGCAGGAGGGCGAGCGTGTTGTATTTAAAACACTCACCCTCCTTACGTGCCGGTAAATGAATATTTGTTAGCACGTTCCTGCGCTTAGCCAAATGATCGGGAAGTGTCCCATTGCATCCGAATTTTTTCGTTTTCACGGTGGAAATGCACATTTGAACGTTTTGGACGTCGGTGGCCACGAACCCGCTCCCTTCCCGCTGATAATTTTCTACTCGTCCCATGGACTCCTGAATCACATCCATCAGGGTATTCGCGATGGCTCCGTCGCTGTGGACTTCGCGAGCAAACGCCATAAAGTGGGCAATGTGCGCGATTATCTCCCCACGAGTCTCCTTTACCATTAAAACATCCGAAAAAATGCAAAACCTAAAGGGTATTCTTTGCGCTCTCAATATAGCGACCATATCGTGAAAGTGACTCATTAAATATTGTCGCAAATCCTCTACTCCCTGATCGTGAACAGATGCCAATAGCATGAATCTTTTGACGATACCTCTAAATGCGGAGTCAGTCTGGAAGAAGGGCAGGAAGGATGTATCCACGTCGGGGTGCGATCGCATCACGTGAGCAGACAGTGTAGGAGGTGCGCCGTCCCGAGAGTCGTCGTCTGATTCATCCTCGATATCGTGAGGATAAAAAAAGCAGAACACACACCGAGGCACTGAAAATAAACGCGGATCCGTAAGAAACGTGCAACAAGTGAGGCGAATAACTTACTTTTGAAGCGAGTGAAAGCAGACTGTTCTCCCCTGAGGCGATCGCGCGGCTTATAAACCAGCAGCCATGCTGCATGTCAGAACACGTTGGGGTCATCTGTTTTATATCAAAGCTTGCATACTTCCATGCTTTGGCGGTCGTAAATCATGTGTTCCAAGAAATGAGGTCACGGAGCTTCATCGGCCATGCTGCATGTCAGAACACGTTGGGGCCATCTGTTTTATATCAAAGCTCGTGTACTCCCATGCTTTGAAGGTCGTAAATCACGTTCTCCGAGAAATGAGGTCACGGAGCTTCATCGGCCACTCTGCACGTCAGAACACGTTGGGGCCATCTGTTTTATATCAAAGCTCGGGCACTCCCATGCTTTGGTAGTCGTATATCAGGTGTTCCAAGAAATGAGGTCAAGGGGCCTCCGCGGTCGCGGTGCACGTGTCAACACGTTGGGGCCATGTGTTTTATAACCTAAGCTCGCATATTCCCATGCTTTGGTGGTCGTAAATCATGTGTTCTGAGAAATGAGGTCACGGAGGGGAAATGAGGTCACGGACCTCCATCGGCCATCCCAACACGTTGAGGCCATCTGTTTTATATCAAAGCTCGCGTACTGCCATGCTTTGGAGGTCGTAAATCACGTTTGTCAAGAAATGAGGTCATGGAGCCTCGGCCGCGGCGCTGCATGTCTCAACAAGTTGGGCCATCTGTTTTATATCAGCAAGCTTTCTGTAACCAAAAACAAAGGGTTCGCTTATGCACTTTGGTTTCCAAGAAGTTCCAAATGTCCTTCGCGCGCGCGCGCGCATCATAAATCAGATGCTGTTCCTGCGTGATTGTGTAAACAGAATCGCACCACCCTTGCGCTCCTCCAGGGGTGCTTTATATAAAAGTTGCGATATATACAACTCATTTGAGGTCTGTGAAGCTACTTCCGTCGGTCTACTCCCGGTGAAGCGCACAACGAGAAAGGTATGTTTCACTATTGTCTTCAAGATGAGGAAAGTTAGGTAATAGTTGTCCTCATTTTCAGTTCATTTGGCGTGCGTAGAAACTTGCACTGAGAGATATGTAATCTATTTTCGAGAAGCTGGATAAACTAAAGAAACCCGGTGATGGGGACATTCAGAAAATGAGCACTGTTCCGAACAACGAAAAGCTCGACGTGTTGGACTCTTGCGCAAAGTGGATACTATGTATGGGGAGTCCGTGTACGTGGAACTCCTGATGGACAACGATAAACGCGTAAAGGTGCACCTGCCCAGTCGTTTTAAGCGACTCACAGTTGAAGATTTGCAAGAAATGTGAGAATTACCAGATCTGAAACTAGAGAAGAAGGAGAGATTCAGGGATGGTAAAAGAGTCGCATCGCCCGACATCATCTTTACTCACGCGAAGAAGAAGTGACCGCGAGACCAGCCAAAGTCCGCGTCCCATATGTAATCAGCAGTAAAATAAAAATACATGTATTTCTGATTTTAAGAGAAAAAAGTGTTGCGTTGTTGTGATGGATTAGGAAGATAGGCTGATATGGTGGGAAGCTGTATTGATAGAATGATATGATAGGGAGCTATAGCGCGTATTCATTGACTAAGCAAGTATAGTTTGTGGGGAGCTATAGAGAATAAAGGACACCAGGAGTTTTTAAGCGACAAACAACTTTTCTAGCAGCTTTATTGATTTTAGGTCATTAGCGGCAAGATTATCGGAAAACAGAGATACAATGCTCTTCAGTGATTTCCCTTTCGCCAACAATGTCGCCACGATACAACAGTACACACCCCACATTGGAGAATACAGGCTTTGAATACAGACATCATTATATTCGTCGACGGCGAGGCGTTTCAACTCAGGTTCGATGGGTGGCAATCCGAAGGAATCAAAGTAGATGAGGTCATCCTTCATTTTCGCGTACACAATCAAGTGCTCCCCAGCTTGCTGTCGCCGATCGGTGTTCACCACGATTATATCTATTATATCCGGTCTATCCAGCGCGGGCAGACGGTCGTCTAGAGCGTATACACCACGGAAGAGTGCCGAAGTGTAATCGTTGTACTTCAGGAGTCTCTCGATATCTTGCTCGAACATCGCTAATCCAGTGTGACGTTCCTGTTCTTATCGATGGACATAATTCGCACACTCTCGGACAGTATCAATACGGTCGTGGGTTCGGCCAAGGCACGTCGGAACTTGAGTTGCAGACGAACGTTTCCACGCCTGATCGGTGACAGGTGGACGGAGGATTGATCGGGATCCAGGTCGTAGTACAGTAGGAACTTGTTTCCAACGTAGTGGTCGTATTCGTAGGAGACGTGCTTCTCACACAGTTGCTCCAGGAGGTTGAAGTAGCTTCGGTGGTTCAGGTTATTGTTGAAGTCGAACATGTCTATTCGCTGCGTCCCGTTCATGGTGAGCGTCGCCGACTCAATGTCGCAGTTCACGAATCGGTACGGGTCCCGATTGAATGCTCCCTGGTAGGCTAGGGTGGGCACCACCTTAGACGGTATCTTCTCTGGAAATAAATCTTCCAGGCATGCATCCAGGTTGCCAACTGGTAGCGAACGAATACGCGATTCACTTCCGGCCAGTGTGTAGAGAGCCTTGCGCTGCTGCAATTCCGTTTCGTGTCCGAGGAATAGGCTGGGAGACACGGTGATTTTCTTTATGTACAAGGTGGCACTCATGATTTCAACTTTATGCGTGTGCTGCTCCTGATCGGTCTTCATAATACGGAACGCGTCGGAGCCTTGATAAAAAACAAGCCTTATTTCCACTCCCGATATGAGTAGCTTAGGCTGCAGGAAAATGTCCGAGTTGATCTTGGAAACCAGGTCGATGGTCTTACCGCCACGTGTGACGTTGTATCGTTCGGTCGGTCCACGAGCGCGAATGTTGTTTTCCGATTGACGCGCTTCTTCTTGCGTGTACAGACCTGCTTTATGCACGGTATTTTGCTCCGTGGTGCTGGCGTGAAGCAAAATATCCAGGTAGCTTCTATAGCTATACAAATCATTATTCGTAATCATGGTCTGATTCAAGAAGACGGCTACGTTCTTGAAAAGCGAGCTGGCGAACGCGTTGACGGAGTAGACCTCGTCGTAGGTCGTCCGATCGCCAGCCTGTGTTTCCGGTAGCGAACCATCGTCACGTACGATGCGGACTTTCGTCACTATGTACGCGGAGTTCAAATCGAGATAGTGATGCTCCAAATTCGAAAGCTGGAACTCTATGATGGAGGATATGTCAGCGACCGGGTAGAATACTTCATATTCCCCCTTCAGTATACGCCACTGCGTTCCCGGCACGGAAAATAACTGTGTTTCCGACTTATCCAACAGAGGAGTGTCGGGATGTACGACGTTAATCGCGTCCATCTCGCAACTAAATTGTGACCGCGCAACCGGCGTGATTTATGCCGTCGAAAACGTCCGGTTTTCTCTTCTTTCTTCGCCCGCCAGCCCCTCCGAGGTCGCGGAGAATTTCACGGCCCGTATCTTTCGCTGATCTTTTAAGCGCACTTCGGAAAAGTCTCCCTCCAACAGATTTTTGGCCACGCGTTTAGCGGCCGCAACAGCCGTCTTTTTTAAGTAGGGCGATACGCGTTTAAAGAGTGGAATAGCGAAACGCCCGAGCTGAGAAAAGAAATTGCCTCCCCTCTGGTACTGGTGCGACCTGTATACCGTCGGAACGCCAAATCCGTAGATTGGTACCGCTTTAGTGTACATGCTTAAAGTGCAGCGTCAGCGTCGATCTACCGCAATTTTGTAGTGGTAGCTTGCGACCCGTGTCGTCGCGTATAGAGACGGTGATTGAGGAAATTTCGCGCTGCACTAACTTAAAATACTGAACGGGAAGAAAGCTGAAACTCAGTTGTTCTTTTGTTCTATCGTATACGAATGGAATTAATTTCAGTATCGGATGCCGCCCGTTTCCCACTACGGAGGGTGCGACGAGATCCGTGCATATCATAATACAGTTAATGGGAAGATCTATGGTCACTTCGTCCACGCCCGTATCGTTTTCGGTAAAAACGGTTTTCGCGCCGAAACCCAGTAGGTACGCAAAGTAATCGGATAATGTAAGCGACATGTTTTCCCGCAAGCTCAACAAACACTTCCTCGCCCATGCATCGTTCGTGAGGGAAGCCTCCGGCTGCAGACGCTCATGGATGGCGCTCACAAGAGCTTCGGGTGTTTCGTAGTAATTCGGTGGAAGTGAAATTCGCCGACTTTCCGTCTCTCGAGTGTTTATGTGGATGCGGTACGTCTTCACTATGGGATTACACGTGATGCGCTTTCGGGATCCTTCAACACGGACGTGCTTCACCTGAATGAGGTCCAGGAACTCGGTCGACAAGTTGAAATTCGCCGGGAGAGAGAGCGAGTAAGTTTTGTCTTTGTATTCCACCCTTGATTCTGTATCATTCGTCGCTCTGAAGAATTCGTTGAATGTGTCGGTAATTAGCGATCGGGGTTCTAAAATTAGATCGTTATTGATCACTATCACCCGGCGAACTCGCATCATAACGGCTCTTTCCTCCGCGAGCGGTAACACGTTTGGGACGGCGCGTACTTTACCGCCCTCCGGATGATCTCCATCGGTGTCGACGATTCCAAAGGCGAGATGCAGCGGTCTGTCGATTAATTTCACAGAGACGGTAGCTTAAACACGTAGTGATCTTCCTCGTAAGTCCACTCTATCCCATATTCGGGGAATATCTTATTCAATAGCGTGTCCGTGTCTTCGAACGTGAGCTGTTTTGTTTGCCACTTCTCCGTTGATAGCGTTATCAGGTTATCAGGCGCTTGGTTCAGGAAGCTGTTGGGAATGGAAAATCCCTCTAGACCGACAACGTACGAATCATCCAGGTGTAGCGGCTTATCTAACGCGATCGTGAAGTCATTCAGCGTGTTGGACGGGTACTGGTCCATGCTGGCGTTCGAGAGCAGATGCACGTAAAATTCATTTTTTGACATCGCTGGCGGGCACCCAAGAATCGTGATCTTTGGCGTATCCGAACCAATGAACCAAGTAGTGCAATACCCCGTTAATTTTCTTCTTTCTAATCACCGCGGATATGAGTCTCTTATCGTACGAGGAAAGATGGAGGACGGGCTGCAGCTCCTGCTCATAGAATGATCCCAGTATTTCTTTTCCCGTCGAATCTTTCACGTACACTACGGGCGGATCGATCTTTCTCATTCACGACACCTCGAACACTTCGGCCGTTCACCTTTGATCGTAGCCTTTGGCGAATACGCCGCTATCTAACGCGAGCCTCACCTGGTCCCCTGCTTTATACTTGCTCTCGCGTGGGGTCGTCTTACGATTCAATCTGTTGAACAGAGCTACTTCATTTCCGGCGTTCACGTTTTTCGGCTTTTCGCCCGTGACGGAGTGTACCGAGTCGTTATAGTCGGCCACTATCTTCGGCAGCGCGTTGATATAATTAAACTTTCCCGTACTAGTGAAATGCCTGGCTATTCTTTCTCTAATTGTTCTCTGCACGCGTTCACAGGAGGCCGCTTTCATTCCGCTTTGCATGCTATAGTGATTTAGTAGCGACTGAAAGTACTGATGAACGGGGGAACCCCAAAATTCGCTTCCGCGATCCGTGAGCAAATTCTTCGGAATTCCGTGACGGAAAACTCGTTGGAAGGCTTTCTTTACGTCTTGCGGGCGCTTTGTGCGAATGGGGACCATGTACAGGTACCTCGATAGCGTATCTATGACCGTTAAGATGTACCTGAAGCCCTTGTTAAATTTATGATATTTACGCATATCCAGAAGGTCTGCCTGAGATAAATCCCGCACGTGATTTGCGATGATGGAGCGCCGTTTAAATTTTTTCTTCACTGGCTTGTGAAGGGTGTAAGCATCTTTTTTCAGCTGTTCCACGGCTTCTGAGCGCGTGAGCTTGTGATAACGTCGGTACCGATCCACTCCACCTAACCCTTTCTCCTTGATCTTTCTATAGGGCCCCATATTTGCTCCAGCGAGCAATGCGGTGTATTTTCAGAGCGCTTATAATTTTTTATACCTTTTTGTACCAGCTGGGTTTCTTGATGAGTGCGCTTCGACGTGCTAAGTAGCTCACGAGAGCCACAATGTTTGAGCGATTGATTCGCTTCCCTCTATATACTAGCACATTATCCGCCTGCCAGGTGAAAACTTTCTTCAATTCTTTTAGCACAGATTTCGCACGTGCTTTATCGACGCCGGAGGGCAGAAGATTAAAATCAAATTGATTGGGTTCCGGTTCGGGCTCCGAATGGACAGGTTCCAGAGGAGGAGGAGGAGGAGGATGATAGTGAGCGCGCTTCAGCAGGTAATAGAGGGCTTCCAGTATTTTGCCCACTTTTACATCGTCCGAATCGTTAGATTTCAGAACTTCACCTATTTCTATTCTATGAGCCATGACCGATGGCTTTGGATATCGCTCGCCCGGCGACTCCCGCCACGAGACTTGATAGCCCTCAGAGGAGCAGGGAAGTATGGGAATGAGACCACCTCGTTGTCCCCTAATATATTTCTTCAACTGCCGGGGGCACTTATGAAGTGACTTGTAAGCGAGGAAGCGGAGGATTTTTTTGTGTTTCTTCAGGTTTTTATGAAGTTCCGTCGAAAGTGGGATATTTCCGCGTAGAATATTCAGACAGATTTCCGAAAGGATTCGAATGTCGTCGCAGCTGAGCTCTTTAAGTAACTCCGCGCGGTGCGTCGGTTTGCTGGCGGCCAATACTTTGAGGAGCGTGAGATGTCTTCTAAGATCGGCCGTCATTTCGCGGGCGTAAACAGGAACTGCCGGTCGTGCGGTAAAATACCCGTTCGCAGGCTACGAGAGGGAGGTGTTTGCGCGTGCAGATCCACAACTAAATAACCGTGCACATTCTCCGCCGCCTGGTTATATGCGTCGAGAAAATAGGAGAGCCCGTTTCCCGAACACCTGACGTGCGAAGGTTTCGATCTGTTGTACGGACCGAGCGTTCCGGAACAATACGATATAACTGGCGTTCAGCGATATGGTTCGAAAAGCGGCATTGTGATAGAACAAGGCTTGTGTGATCAGGATCACGGACGCATTCTTATGATGGCTACCACATACAAACAACGACTCTACCTCCGATAGAACCCCCTTTTCCGTGATTTGATCGTCAATAATTATGAGAGTGGGATATCGCTCATCCCAATCTGCGGATATCCTGTCCATAAACTCCACACCGCCGAAATCCTTTTCCCAGCCGGCTGCATACTTTCGTACGTAGAGTATCTTCTACGGTGGAACGCTAAATAACTTGGGGTGTCTCATTATATTCTGCGTGAGCACCGTCTTCCCACACATGGACGCGCCGGAGATGAGAATTCGAGCGGGGTACTGGAACTGCATGCGCATCGTGGAATAACTCGAGCAGACTGTGTAGCGAGGTGTGATGCATCTTTATTTTCATCCATAGCTCCTAGCGCGATTGATGATCGTCTCAAGGACTCTTATTTCTTCCTGACATAGTTCCTGAAGCTCGCACAGTGATTGCTCCCTGTAAGCCGACAGGTACTCGTCCAAGATTTCGCGTATGATTTCCCGCAACTTGTTTGCGGTGATACGGGAGCGCAATATGTGGCGGCACATCTCGACAAAGTTCTCACGCTCGTGTGACGCCTCAAAGTGGAACAGCGTGGAGTTGATGCACCTGAGTCGCGCCATCTGGTGGCATGAGGTAAGTTTGGACGTCTGAGATAAAGCCGCAGCAGGGTCGCTGCCGAGCGCGCCATCTGGCGGGGGCTAATGAAGGCTATGTTCAGCGGGCTTAGTCAGCCAATCAGTGGGCTTAGAATGGGCCAATCGGTAGGCTTAAACGGGGGACGGCCAATCAGAGGGCTTAGAAAGTCTGGAAAATATGGAGGGGGTGGTGATGGCAGGATAGGCTCGCCGTTGTTGGCCACACAGAAGTGGCCGTCGTCACGACTATAGCCAAAAAAAAGAAAAGGAAGACGCATAGCAAAACAAAACACAAAGGAAGGACGGACGGATGGAGGATAGAGGAGGTTGAAGGATGGGGATGCGGTGAGGTGCACGAGTTCATCGGGGAGAGTACAGTATTAGATGGGTCGATCAGCAAGGCCTGTCTTCAGCAGGAAGAGAATGAGGTTTCTTGCTTTGGCGGAACGTTCGGCAGAAGAACCAGCGGGGTAGAGGATGTCTGCTAGCGAGCCCGAGGTGGAGCGAGGGAGATGTGTTTCGCGCGCAGAATGGTATGCTCGGCAGTCTCACAGAATGTGTTCGATTGTTTCGGGTTGTTGACAGTGGCCACAGCAGGCGTCACCCCTAGAGCCAATCTTGAACAGCTGAGAGTTGGTGAACGCGCACCCTGTGCGGAGCCTATGGAGCATGGTCTGGATGCTTCGAGGAAGATTTTTCGTGGGAAGAGGAGGGCGATTATGATGCATGATGTCCCGTATTCCAGGGTGGCGCAGTTCAACAAGGAGCTGAACAGACATCTGTCTGTCGGCATCGTCCGGAGTTGGCAAAACATTGCTGCAGCCGAAGTGTGCCGAGGATGCCAGCTGGTCCGCCCTTTCGTTGCCGCCGACACCGACGTGGGACGGTATCCATTGGAAGGCGATATCGCCTCCAGCTTGTTTATGTTGGGCGCACGATCTTCTGATGCTTCGCGCTAAGATGTTGTCACACATGGGGTTCATCACGTCCCATAGAGCGCTTCTCGAGTCTGTGAGTAGGACTGCTCTGGCAAACCCTCGTACCTGGACCGCAGCAGCCGCATACAGGAGAGCCAGGAGCTCAGCAGTCGTGGAGGATATCGGGTAACGCGATGATCTCCCTTGCCAGGACACGTTCACTGACGGGATGTGGAAGGCACACGTGGCACTTTTGGTACGATCGTCAATAGAGCCATCAGTGAATACCAGAGTATGTGAGTGGTAGACGACAGTTATGAGGTTCTCAGCCGCCGTTCTAGCAACCAGGGGGCTACATTCCCTCTTTTTATGAATGCCCGAAACGTCAAGCGTTACACCCGGTACAAACTCTCGCCATGGCACTGAAGGTAACCCAGCAGGATGTTGAGGCGATCGCTCACTGTGGGCCAGGGCGCTAGTAGCATATACGCTGGCCAAGCGGCCGAGAGACGTGTGTGACCTTTTTACGAGGGCAGAAAAAAGAGAGTGCTTGCTTCTGGACGTGGCCAAGTTGTCTAAGTGGCGGAGCCCCCTAAGCTCGGAGTGGATACTGACAGGCTTTTCCTTGGCTTCCAGGTAGGTCTGGGTAATTCCAGAAAAGCTGGGTATTCCAAGCGCCGTTCTTAGTCCTGCCTTAGTCCTGGAAAATATGGAGAGTGATCAGTAGGCTTCGAATGGACCAATCAGCGGAGCCAGTTAATTAGCATAAAGGGGCGGAGCTGTGCTCAGCGATACACATGCACCAATCAGTGTGAAGTGGGCAGAGACGAGTAATTAGCATAAAGGGGCGGAGCTACAGTCAACCAATCAATGATCAGAAGGCTTAGCACGGGCCATTCAGCGTGAACTGGGCGGAGCCAAGCCAACTAATTAGCATGAAGGAGCGGAGCTACGGTCAGCCAATCAAAGATCAGTAGGCTTAGCATGGGCCAATCAACGTGAAGTGGGCGGAGCTAATGGCGGCCAATCAGATGGCTTTGGATTTGGCTTGTGTTGGCTTAGAACTGGATTGTGTTGGCTTAGCAGTGGATTTTGGCTTAGAATTGGATTGGAATTGGATTGGAATTGGATTGGAATTGGATTAGAGAAAACTCTTGGCTATAGGACATATATTTATACTACTCAGTGAATAGTTTTTTTCCATAAGGGACACTTGAAGAACGGAATTCGAGCGCATCCCCCAGTGAAGACCTCCTAACGGGATCCTGCCGACTGCGTCAGTAGAAATGCGATGATGATGATGAAGACCTTAAGATGTTCGCCAGCAGGAGTCCGGCCGACGATGATAAACCTGGAGGAGTCGTTGATGATCTCTTCCCAATCGTCGTTCCCGGGTCCGGTTGATACTGGACCCGTTACCTGTCTTCACTGCACTGGAGCCGAGACTGAAGTTCCCGTGATGTACGAGGGATTTATTTACAACCTATATTTACAAGAGTCAAATATAACACATGACGGAGGAAAGTCGAGTAACCTGACTTTCCGACTTTGTTGTCTGGGTCAGATCTCCCTCCCCTGAAAAGGGTGACAACTTGGGCCACAGCCTTAACTTGGGGTAGCCAATCGGGCAGCCCTGGTTCATAATGCATCAGCCCGTGGTTGGACTGGTTTAAATTTTGACAGCAGCAGTTCCTCGGAATTCTCCGGCCTTCATTCCCAATTTACGAGTAACGGTCCCGGCTGTCAAGTCGTGCACATCGTAGTTTTGAGCAGTGCAAGACACGGGAGTCTTTTCTCTGATTTAGTGTTGCGGGAAACAGTTGTCCCCTGTCGCCCCCGCTGCAGCTGCGTAGCCTCCGTGTTAGCCAGCGAGTGTCGTCCACCCAGAGCTGTCTAACGACCTCTACATGTGGGATGGTCCCGCGCGTCGGCCGGGGCTTGACCAATACCTCGACCATACCTGACCATACTGTTCAAGGCTTCTACACTTCACCTTTCATCCCCTCGGCACGGTACGGATAACACCTCGGGACTGGGAGCTGGGAACCGTGGTGGCGATACTCACCAAACACCGGACTGAGGCAGCGCCCCCTGCGAGGTGCTTCAAAGAACCAGGGTAACTGACTTATCATGTTTCTATAACTGATATCGTGAACGCCTTCCGATGTACTAAAACTCGTTCTTAGGCCCATTTCATATTACCGTGTTTTTAGTCCGTTTGCTTCAAACATAGAACCTAAGGGCAACATCGTAGGTTCCAATGGGTGCGTTCTGCCTCTGTGAAAAACACAGATAAAGGGAAAAAAAGCAAAAAATAAAGTTAGTATGAAAACGGCCAAATGAACAGTTTCAGGAAAACGTAGAAGTTTCACCATAACGTTTTCACAAAACATGATAACCCAACTGCATGATTCCTTCGCAGTGGGTGACACCACGTTGCTGATGACAGCGATACGAAATCGGATGGCACATCCCTAGCAGCACAATGTACTAAAAGTCGAGTGCAATGGGGCTGGACGGGTAGATGGGAGGTCTAGAACAGAGTCGTGGAGCTAAAGAACATTGATAAGACACATACCGTCCACCCCTATTGCACTCGACTTTCAGTACATTGTGCTGCTTAGGATACGATTTCCTCAAATTCCGTCGAGCTCTGAAGGGCGTGTCCCCACAAAAGAATCCTTTCTCAACATTGGCTATCGTTAAGGGTGTGGATGAAAACACGCTAGCGACAGATTTTTCCGTCGTCCGAACGACACCCACCTGGCAGCTGCGAGGTGCTTCAAAGGAACAGGGTAACTGACTTATCATGTTTCTATAACTGATATCGTGAACGCCTTCCGATGTACTAAAACTCGCTCTTAGGCCCATTTCATACTACGGTGCTTTTAGTCCGTTTGCTTCAAACATAGAACCTAAGGGCAACATTGTAGGTTCCAATGGGTGCGTTCTGCCTCTGTGAAAAACACAGATAAAGGGAAAAAAAGCAAAAAATAAAGTTAGTATGAAAACGGCCAAATGAACAGTTTCAGGAAAACGTAGAAGTTTCACCATAACGTTTTCACAAAACATGATAACCCAACTGCATGATTCCTTCGCAGTGGGTGACACCACGTTGCTGATGACAGCGATACAAAATCGGATGGCACATCCCTAGCAGCACAATGTACTAAAAGTCGAGTGCAATGGGGCTGGACGGGTAGATGGGAGGTCTAGAACAGAGTCGTGGAGCTAAAGAACATTGATAAGACACATACCGTCCACCCCTATTGCACTCGACTTTCAGTACATTGTGCTGCTTAGGATACGATTTCCTCAAATTCCGTCGAGCTCTGAAGGGCGTGTCCCCACAAAAGAATCCTTTCTCAACATTGGCTATCGTTAAGGGTGTGGATGAAAACACGCTAGCGACAGATTTTTCCGTCGTCCGAACGACACCCACCTGGCAGCTGCGAGGTGCTTCAAAGGAACAGGGTAACTGACTTATCATGTTTCTATAACTGATATCGTGAACGCCTTCCGATGTACTAAAACTCGCTCTTAGGCCCATTTCATACTACGGTGCTTTTAGTCCGTTTGCTTCAAACATAGAACCTAAGGGCAACATTGTAGGTTCCAATGGGTGCGTTCTGCCTAAGAAAAAAAAGAAAAGAACGTTAGTATGAAACCGGCCTAATGGAGAGTTTCAGGAAAACGTAGAAGTTTCACCATAACGTTTCCACAAAACATATTATAACCCAACTGCATGATTCCTTCGCAGTGGGTGACACCACGTTGCTGATGACAGCGATACGGAATCGGATGGCACATACGATTTCCTCAAATTCCGTCGAGCTCTGAAGGGCGTGTCCCCACAAAAGAATCCTCTCTCAACATTGGCTATCGTTAAGGGTGTGGATGAAAACACGCGAGCGACAGATTTTTCCGTCGTCCGAACGACATCCATCTGGCAGCTGCCTCGACGACTGCGGTATACAGCACTTCGTCCAAAGCTTGACGGCCGAAATTCACCAAGACTAGCCCCATCCACCGAAGGTTATGGACTACAACTGCACTCTAACCGAGCTAAAGACGGCTTTGAAACTTGTGAATGTGGGCTGATCTCTGGGACCAGATAACATCACTTATGCTCCACTGCGAAACCTTGACGGCCGGTCACTCCAAGCTGTTCTTCATGTTTATATTACGTCATGGTAACACACTACCATCTACCTGGAAGGAGCCGTTAGTCGGAGGCGTATACAACCCATTTCTTTTCTTAAAGTGCATCTTAAAAGTTTCATAAAGGCACATGAAAGTCGTGGTTGTGCCTCATATGCACCAAATGCTCATAACCTCCAAACGCTCATATGCACCGAAAAAAAGTTGGTGGTTTTGAGCGTTTGGTGGAAATGAGCAGGAGGGGAGAAGCTGCTCATAAGCACCAAACGTCGACTCCAGAACATCCGAATGCTCATATGCACCGAAAGGCGGGCGACCACAAAGGCCGGGTCTTCCTCTCCCGCATTTGGAACAAGGTCATTGGGTGAGAAAGGTGGAATGAATGGCGACTACCAAGGCCGCTTAATGTGTCAGTTAAAAGTGTATGTAACAGCTTGGTCCTGCTTGTATGTAGCCAGAACGAATAGCACCTTCTCGTTTATGGAATTCAATTTGAGCTTTATTTTCATAGACATGGAGGCAGCCTAGGACAAAAGACTTGATTCTAGCTCGAAAGGCACTCGGCTCCCCGGGCTGTAGCAACAAAGAGCGTGGTCCCCTCCGAACATATGTCCGGGTTTTTTTCTTTGTATCATCATCATCATCATCATATGTCCGGGTTCACTTACAATGCAGAAGCTGGAATACAATATTTATATAGGGTTTATATTATGCATACATAGGCCTGCAGTGAACTTTTGCGCAAAACCCTTCTTTCGAGCCATGTTCTTAGCAAGTTGGTTAATCAATGCGTCATAGTCTAGAGATATGATAATCATGTTTTCGTTTGACTACGAACTCAGAAAGCCTGACATCTCTTATGGTTGAGCGCAGGATTTTCTTGATCGGTCAGTTTCATTGTGCTGAGGCTTCTTTCAGCATCAGCGACAGTAGCTGGTGTGATCAGAAAATAGAATCCTGACGCAAATGCAATGATTCAGATATATCTCCTGGAGGCTTTCTTGTATGTGTACGTTAAAAATTAGATGGGTAGAAATCCAGCGAACCGGTAGAGATGTAGGAAGGGAGTTGCCTCAGGACAGAAGCCGCCGATATTTCGAACAGAGACTGTTCTTCTTCTGGGCACCGTCCTCATCATTGGCATGTTATTTAAAGGGTTAGGTGTGACGTGTTTAAAGGTTCATGCGAATTGTGGGTCAACAGCCCAGAGGGAAGAAAGGGCCCGTACGGGCTTCTACGGCCGGAGTGAATGGCTGCTTTGTTAGAGTGTGGAGGGGATTATGTGAACGTAGTGATCTAGGCTACAGACCGGTTACAGAAAAATGGAAGGTTCACGAACACGTGGACGAAACGGGACAACAGGCAAGAATTGTCAAGCATAGCAAAAGATAAGGAGGTTAGTGGTTACGTGGGGAAAATTCCGCGAGGCCTGATCGCCGCGCGAACTCGTCTCGTGCTGTCACAAGTCTGTCCAATTTAGTTCGGCAGTATGATTTAATTGATGCCTGGCCTACTCTGCATCCTTGTATGTGCGGCATGACATGGCATAGGTCTACTTCGGCATCGCGACTAGACCGTTTTTACCTGAGTTCAGTGCTCAGACCTCAGCTTTCGCGATGTGAAGTGCTCAGCTTGCCGCTTCCTCGTCTCTGTGATCGTTCCCCCCGTGCTCCTGACACTTGAAGTCCCTGGTAACATTCAGAAGTCCACCCCACGCTGGCGGCTGGACACTACATTCCTGGCCTCACCAGGTGTGAGACAGGTGATAGCTGATTTCCTCAAAGTCCATCTTGACGGAAGTAAGGCGTCACTATCGCATTGGCTGCGCTTAAAACTTGAGCTACAAAGACTCTTCATTCACTGGGGCAAAGTACATGCTCGAGAACGTACTACACAACTTAACTACCTCGCCGAGAAAGCCCTGGTGGTAAGGCGCGGTGTTCCTTTGACTCCTCTTATGACAGAGTATCTTGGTTGGTTAGAAACCAGACACCTTGAACTTATGCGTCGTTCGTCTTTCGCGTCTCAAATCGTATTTTCGCATTCTAATGCAGTAGCTGGGCCAGAAACACTGCGTTACCTACACAGCTCACAAGTTCGCCAAAATCAGCAAATGATGTCCCGCTGTTTTTTACCAGATGCGACTTTAACGTCAGAACCGGCGCGCCATTCGCCAGAACCATTCGCCAGATAATGCAGCAGCATGTTTTCATCCAGGAGGACACGCGTGCGGTTCCACCGTCCAGTTTCACTGCTTTTAACCACTGTCCAATGCTCAGCACACCTGAGATTTCCGCCCTTCAAAGGGATTTTATACCCGAAGAACTTGATCCGGGTAAATGCCCTGGTCCGGGAGGTACCCGGGTTCGAATCCCCGTGCCGCCTGTGCTGTCTGGGGTTTTTCCTGGGTTTTCCTCAGACGCTTTCAGACATATGTCGGCACAGTTCCCCTAGAAGTCGGTCCAGGACGCACATTTCCCCAGGGCGTCGGTCGTGACGTTGCCCACATACGTGAGGCCGACAACGGCAAGCCCTTTCACCATCACCACCACCACCACCCCCCTGGTCCGGACGGTCTTCCAGCCGAATTTTATGCGACGTTTTGGCCACAGTTACATTCGTACTTTGTGAGCCTTTTTAACAATCTGCTGCTCGGTGGTGCAGTTGAGCCAGAATTTACAATGGGCATGTAGTACTGATACCCAAACCACGGTCAGATCTACAACGCCCTGATTCATGGCGCCCCATTACCTTGCTTAATTACGACTACAAGCATTTGACCTCTGTCATTGCAATCCGCTTACGCGACTGCCTCCCTACGTTGGTGCACCCCGGCCAGTGTTACGCAGTACCTGACCGAAACATGTATTCAACACTTCTGGGCATCACCCAGCTTATTGCCTACACAACCAAACGGCGTGCCTCAGGTTATGTCGTTTCTCTGGACCAGAAGCAGGCGTTTGACCATGTGCGTCACGATTTTCTGTTCTCCCTACTTCGGCATTATTGTGTACCTCATAATGTCATTGCTTTGTTGTGCAACATCTACAAAGCCCAGTCGAGTTGCCTCATATTTAATGGAGAAGTTGGACCGGCGTTCCCCATTCTAAAGGGTGTGAGGCAAGGCTGCCCGCTCTCACCGATTCTTTTCACGCTAGCCATATAGATCCCTTTCTTCGTATGGTGGAGAATGACCCTTTAGTTCAGTGTCTACCGTTGCCCGGCACAAGTCGATGGAAGATCTCTGCGTATGCGGACGATCTTACGTTGTTCCTTGAGCGACCTGAGGAGCTTGACGCTGTCTTAGAAGACTTTGTCACGTATGGCGCTAGCTCGGGGCCTGCCTTAATTTGACAAAAAGCGCATGTATGAACCTGGGCTTTTCGGCCAGGCCCTTTTGACCCAGGCCCAGGAATGACCTTTTTTAGATCCCTAAAAAAGGTCATTCCCGGAATATCCCCACGGACATAGAAGGCAACCGCCGACGAACACAAAAGCCAGACTCCCGACCGACGATGACCTACTCCAACACTACAGACACCGAAATCAGAGACCCTGGGACACACCTACTGAAAGTTTCCATGCTTTAGTACCGCCACATCCGCCTCAGGCGCGTCTGACGTCACGAACAGTCCCATCGCTTTAAAATGGACAGACGCTGGTCGTCCCCTTCATTCCTGAAGCAGGCGGAGTTTCCGCCGAAACGTCGATTTTGTAATAGCTAAATTTTATCCCTATTTTGTATAATAATAAATCTTAATCTTAACTTATTCCTATTCGTTTCCGTCTTAAGGTTCGTTGATTTATTCATCTATTCATATATACATATTCGTGGCCGTCTGATTCTTCCAATTCAATTGCCTTTTATATATATATATATATATAGACGCGGAAACAGATTTTAGGGAAGTTAAAAACACTAGTTTATTACATGGGGAGACGTTAAAAAGAAAAATGGGCAAGGGGTCGACGTTTCGACAGTGGCACTGTCTTCGTCAGGACAAAAGGACCTTTTGTCCTGACGAAGACAGTGCCACTGTCGAAACGTCGACCCCTTGCCCATTTTTCTTTTTAACGTCTCCCCATGTAATAAACTAGTGTTTTTAACTTCCCTAAAATCTGTTTCCGCGTCTTTTTTTGAACTTCTGTAAAACTTCGTGGCCGTTTGATAATCCTTTTACCTCACCCTATATATATATATATATATATAATGAAAAAATAGCCGGAGCTCTTTGGCTGCACGTATAGCGTATGTTTGTAACTCAAACGTCGCCATGCCAACAGCTGTCCAGTACTGGCATGGCGACATTTGAGTTACAAACACACGCTATACGTGCAGCCAAAGAGCTCCGGCTATTTTTTTTTCATTTTATACTTCACTGGCTTTGCACTGGACTTTCAGTGAGTGAGTTATCTCACCCTGACGGGAGGAATCACGTGTTACGTGACCTTCTGACGCCATCCACTCAAACGTTGCCTGCCTGCGTACTGTTGATGAGGCCCAACAAGGCCGAAACAGCTGTCCAGTACTGGCATGGCGACGTTTGAGTTACAAACATATATACATATGTATATATATATATATAGGTCGAGGGAAGTACAAAAGTCAAACGGCCACCAAGTTTTACAGTTGTGGAAGGAAAAAGACGCGGACAACAGATTTTAGGGAAGTTAGAAACACTAGTTCATTTAATGGGCAGAAATTAAAAGTTGAATGAGAAACGGGGTCGACGTTTCGACAGTGGCACTGTCTTCGTCAGGACAAAAGAGGTCTTTTGTCCTGACCAACAAGTCCGACGGCAGGCTGCCATCCGTGCAATGGTCGCAGATGTCAAATATGCAAACTAATGCGAAGTGCCCACGTCCTTAACAGCACAAATTCTAATTTCTTCGTCAAAATTCATGGTGACTTGGACTGCAATTCATCCAACGTCATTTATGCCATTCAGTGCAACGCGTGTCAAGCACAATACGTAGGTCAAGCCAAAACATCTTTTCGGATCAGGTTCAACAACCACCGGTCGGACGTTAATAAAAAGCCAAATCTTTCTGTTTGTCGTCATTTCAACCAGCCTGGTCATTCAATAAATGACGTCGCCCTTTTTATTCTTCAATCAGACTTTAGCTCCGATAGAGGCAGGGAACAACGCGAGTCTTACCTCATATACAAATTCCAATCAATCATTAACGAAGATCCCCTGTACTTTCAACAGTAAGGAATCTGATCGTCTAGATGGGATATACTTTCCCATTTTTTTCCTTTTATTTTCCTTTTTTTTCTTTTCAGCTATGGCCTCAGTACAGCTCACCCTGAGCTGGCTGCCCAAGAAAGATGACATCACCACACGGACGTGACCTTGTGGAATATTCCAGAATATGACTCAGACAACTGCCACGTGGCATACTTGCACCGATTGTGACGTCACTCAGGAAACCTATTTAAGCAATATGCAACCCTTGTACCTCTTTTGTCCTGACGAAGACAGTGCCACTGTCGAAACGTCGACCATTCTTTTTTTAATCTATGTGTTAAATTCCCCATTAAATAAATTAGTTTTTGTTAACGTTCCTGTAATCTGTAGTCCAAGTCTTATTATTTCACTTATATATATATATATATATATATAATGCAGGAAAAAAACATTAAAGAAAGAAAGAAATGATACTAGACGTGTTTGAAATTCAAACTTACAGATTAACATGGCTTCTATGGCTGCACGCAGTGTCTGTTTCTCGTGTCAAACAAACAAACGTATATATATATATATATGTTTGTAACTCTCACCTCTCACCCTGACAGGAGGAATCACGTGTTACGTGACCTTCTGACGCCATCCACTCAAACGTTGCCTGCCTGCGTACTGTTGATGAGGCCCAACAAGGCCGAAGCAGCTGTCCAGTACTGGCATGGCGACGTTTGAGTTACAAACATATATATATATATATTAGGCACACATATTGACCAATGAACGTAAATCCAGAAGCACAGTAATAAATATACGTGAGAAAGTAGCAGCACACCAAGCAATTTAACGCTAAGTAAAACAAAGCATAGAACGTGGACGAAAGAAGTACGACGATCTCTTACCAACATTCTAGACCAACGTGAAAATTAACTGTGTTATATACACTATTTTCATACATCATAGACAACCAATGCACACAAGAAGCATCATAACATATATGGATCAGAAAGTACCAGCGAGACAAAGCTATCTAACGCTAAGCAAGACAAGGAACTGAAAGTGTGTGAAAGAAGTACGCACTCTTACCAACAATCGTGAGCGACCTGTAAATTAACAGTGTTCAACGATCTACTGGTACACATATTAAGCAGCCAATGCACACTGAAGCACAGTAATAACCACCTATGAGAAAGTACCAGTACGCCAAAGTTATCTAACGCTCAGCAAAACAAAGAATTGAAAGTCGGTGAAAGAAGTACGCACTCTTACCAACATTCTACCAGCAACCTGTAAATTAACTGCGCTATACACGTTATTTTCATACATTATAGACAAACAATGCACACAAGAAGCACCATAACATATATGGATGAGAAAGTACCAGCGAGGCAAAGCTATCTAACGCTAAGCAAGACAAGGAACTGAAAGTGTGTGAAAGAAGTACGCACTCTTACCAACATTCGTGAGCGACCTGTAAATTAACAGTGTTCAACGATCTACTGGTACACATATTAAGCAGCCAATGCACACTGAAGCACAGTAATAACCACCTATGAGAAAGTACCAGTAAGCCAAAGTTATCTAACGCTCAGCAAAACAAAGAATTGAAAGTCGGTGAAAGAAGTACGCACTCTTACCAACATTCTACCAGCAACCTGTAAATTAACTGCGCTATACACATTATTTTCATACATTATAGACAAACAATGCACACAAGAAGCATCGTAACATATGTGGATGAGAAAGTAGCGGCAAGACAAAGCTATCTAACGTTAAGCAAAACAAAGAACTGAAAGTGTGCGAAAGAAGTACGCAGTCTTACCAACATTGGAGAGCAACTCACAAATTAACTGCGCTCAATGCTCTATATTGACACAGATTATAACAAACTAATGCACACGTGAAGCACAGTAGCAAATACGCACGAGAAAGTGCCAGGCAGCCAGAGGAACCTAACTGTAGTGTTCGTATAACCGAACATATAATATCACATGCACGGATGGCATCGAAGTAACGTGATACACACCGCCACGTAGGCGCGTCGATCCCACACGATGTCTGTAAACAGATACGATGGGACAAAATGTACCTAGATGTATGAGGGGGTCGAAAATAAGGCATTGAAGTGTACGGACGGAAAGGAGCCTCTGTCGTTGTTCTATTCAACGTTGGGCACGATACAGAAAATCCTGGCAAGACACTACAAAAAACTGGCGACGAGGATGGGATGTTAATCCACCGTCGGAGAAGCCCATGTCCGAAGCAACGGGACAACAAAGCCAAGAAGCAGGTTCGACAGACGCCGCGGAGCCGCGTCAAGTAACCGATATGACGAGCTCCCTACCAGCCCTTCCACCGTTCGACCCGCACTCAGAAGTGTCCTCGCTCGCTCGGCGTTGGACCAAGTGGTTAGCTCGGTTCGAGAACTTCATTTTGGCGGCCGATGTCAAAGATGCAGAGCGCAAACGTGCAATGCTGCTCCACTATGCCGGCGAAGCAGTGTACGACATATTCCTATCGCTCTCTAACACGGGAACGGATTACAAGACTGCCGTCAAATGCCTGACAGAGCACTTGGCCCCTAAGAAGAATACAGTTCTCGAGCGACATGTGTTTCGACAGGCCAGACAAGAGCCTGGAGAGACGTTGGACCAGTTTCGAGTCCGACTCAGAAGATTGGGTGCAACGTGTGAGTTCACCGCCATTGAGGGCGAGATAGTCTCGCAGATCATAGAAGGCACATCGTCGCAGAAACTGCGCAGGGCTGCACTTCGCGAGACGGACATCACGCTGGAGAAACTTCTTAGCACGGGACGTAGCATCGAGATCTCCGAAGTGCAAGCTAGCAGCAAAGAGAGCCCAACGTCAGCCCAACCTGTGCAGAAGATCACACCAAAGAAGCAGCCGCATGAGGGTCCGCCTCCGAAGAAAAATCACCAACGAAATCGTCCGAAACAAAACCACACTGAAGACATCCAAGCAGAGAAGTGCTCAGCATGTGGAAGGACCTGGCCCCACAAAGGTGGCAAGACAAACTGCCCAGCCTGGGGACAGACCTGTCATAAGTGTCAGAAGAAAAACCACTTCGCTAAATGGTGCAGAGGCCCTAGAGAGACAAAGGAAACAGTGCGATCCCTAGCTGCATCGACCGCCACAGCAGACCCTCTGCAAGCCCCGGGCTCAGATGAGTCACTGTTTCATGTGCGAACCAACACGAGCAAGCTTCCAGTTGTCACCGTCAAGGTTAACGATACGTCAATAGACTTTTACCTGGGCACTGGAGCTGGGGTCAACGTTGTAGGAGAGCAAACCTGGCGTAAACAGCTCCGAACACCGTTAGACGCTACAGCAACGCGTCTCGTACCATACGGTGTTACCGAGATACCTGTGCTGGGAACATTCGTTGCTGAGTTCAGTGCCCGAGAAACGAAAACGAGAACACCAGTGTACGTTGTAAAAGGGTCACAGACATCCCTTTTGAGCTACCAGACAGCCACAGAACTACAACTCGTCAGCGTTGTGCAGAACATTGCCGAGAAGTCTTCCGTCGACGCCGTAAAGGAATTTCCAAAGCTGTTTGATGGACTCGGTAAGCTCAAGGACTTCCAAGTGAAACTAGAGATTTCGAAAGACGTGCAGTCCGTCGCCCGTCAGCACCGGCGGATTCCCTTTCGGTTAAGAAAAGCGCTAGAAGCTGAGCTGTCACGGCTGGAGGAACTCGACATCATCGAGTCAATGACAGGACCGACACCATGGGTTTCCCCTGTCGTCCTAGTTCCCAAGCCTCGGAACGACGGAGCGGTGAGAATGTGCATCGACATGCGAGAACCCAACACAACAATCACGCGCGTTCGTCATGTTATGCCTACCGCAGAAGACATAGTAAACATACTAAACGGAGCTGCATACTTCTCGAAGCTTGACCTCAATGAGGGCTACCACCAGCTTGAATTAAACGAAGAGACAAGAGTCATAACCACTTTCGCCACACACTGCGGTCTCAGAAGATATAAACGATTACTCTTTGGCGTGAATGCCGCAGCAGAAATATTCCAGGACGCATTCAGACAAGTCCTGCCAGATGAAGATGGCGTCATCAACGTAAGCGACGACATCCTAATGTCAGGGCGCACAATTCAAGAGCACGACCGCCGTCTGCGCTTAGTGCTGAAACGTTTTGAAGATGCAGGACTCACACTCAACAAGAAAAAATGTGTCATCGGTGCTCGAGTCCTCAAATTCTTCGGACACGTGTTTTCGGCCGAGGGAGTGAGTGTAGACCCAGACAAAGTAGCAGCAGTAGCTGAAATGACACCGCCGAGAAACCCGACAGAAGTCAGGAGCCTTCTCGGAATGGTTAACTACTGCGGCAGATTCATCCCTCGCCTGACCGAACTCGTAGAGTCCCTGAGAAGCCTGACACACAGGGACGCCGAATTCTCCTGGACAACAAAACACCAAGAAGCACTGTAAAGTGGAAACTTCCTCTTCGATCGAATGGCTCATTATTTTTGTGTTTACTTCTCCCCGCACTTCGCGGAAAACGACCGGCCACCGTGAGGTTTTACCGTTGTTCCTCCCACACACGTGGTCTGGAAGCCATCGCCAGATTCTGACTCCAAGACACTAAGGATCGGGTTTCTGTGAGCCGCGCCTCGCACATGTCCGTAGCCGACGAGAAGAGGTAATAAATTTTGAGTTCGAAGACATTGGGTCAGTCGAGCTAACGGTTGTGCGAGGGGTGTTGTCTTGTGATATTTTTGCTGAGTGTTTCGTTTGAATAGCGCGAAAGGAGGACATCTGGGGGACGAAAAACAACCCAGAGAGCGGGGGGGGGGTTTGGGAAATGAGAGGGACTTGGGCTGCGGACTCCGCAGCAAACGGACCTGCTCGGAGGCTCGGAGTGACTTTGCCATATGATGTAACTTTTGTCCACTTAAAATCCATTGCTGTAAATAAACCTGTTACCAAGCATTGAAGATCGTCTGCTGTCGAGTACCTGCAACTCAACCGTCATCATCACCGACAACTGGCCAGCCTCGGGGATTCAAGTGAGAGGAGAAAAGAACCACCTTTACTGGCGCAGTCGACAGGATCCCCATGTTGGCCAGAGGAGCAGCAGCGAGTATCAACAGGAAACGGACAGGCAAGTCACTCATAACCGCAGCCAAGGACAGCAGTATGGGCTGCTGGTGACGACGAGCCGTGACAGCTGAGTAGGAAGAAGCACCGCGACGGCTAGCGGATTCGGAAGCGCACCTGCGACGGACTGCAGTAAGTGCGATTCTCCCGACAACATTCAGCAGCACGGCGACGTCCCCAAATACCGCGACGGACAGCGGAATCGGAAGCACGTCTGCGACGGACTGCAGTATAGTGCGATACTCCCAATCGACAACGTTCAACAACACAGGAAGGTCCCAAACCACCGCGACGGACAGCGGAATCAGAAGCACGACTGCGACGGACTGCAGTAAGTGAGATTTCTCCGCGACGGCCAGCGTAGACAACGGCGCACGGGACCGCCGCAACGCACAGCGGCACCCAAGCAACTGCGACGGACTGCAGTGAGCAAGATTCTACAGGCAACGGTCAGCGCCGAAGATACGGCATCATCGCGACGGACAGCGACACTCAAGGCACAACTGCGACGGACTGCAGCGAGAGTCACCGTACACGCAACGGGCAGCAACAGGAACTTCGGACAGCCAACTGGGAGTGGACAGCGTTGGAGCGCAGCTAACAGGTAGGAGATTACTTGCACTCCTCAGGGTCCAGTGTGGTCAGTGACAAGAATAGAGTTAGCTGGCGCATGCCCACGCGCAGTGGTACGGTTTACACTGTTAACGACGGGGGGTTGGTAGCGGCTAACATGGCATGGGGTCAGGGTGACACACCAACAGACAGTCAGGATGGTATCACGCCGGCGGGGAGCGATCTTTCGGACGTATCACTCGAGCGGCTGAGACTTGAAACTGAACTTGAAAAGCAACGGGCGCGGCGCATTGAGTTAGAAATATCACGCGCAAACAGCGAGAGGTTGTCCGGAAGCTCATCACCCCCACCGGTATCCCTGGAGGATACACTTGAGCGCTACGCTAAAAAACTGAAAAGCGTGCTTTTGCCGTTGCCATCCGATCTTGAAGTGCCGGTGTGGTTTGAGGGGATAGAGGGGATTTTTCGATCCTATAAAGTACCGGACGAAATCCAAAGCCATCTAGTGCTTCCTTTGGTCACTAAGCGAGTAAAGCACCTCTATTCCAAGCTCTCTACTGGAGAGCTAGACAGTTACAAGGCGGTAAAGGACGCCGTACTAAAAGAACTGAGGTTGGCACCGGCGGAGTACCGGAAACAGTTTCTGACGTCGACGAAATTGAGGGATGAGGGGTGGTCACACTTCGCGTCTAGACTCAAGAGTTACCTCATGTACTACGCTAGGTCGCGTGACGTCGACAACTTCGGTGACTTAATCGAGCTGGTAGTAGCCGATCAGTTGAAAACCGTGATCTCTCCCGCGGCGTACGAATACGTCAAGATTCAGGAGGGGAGCGAATGGGTCAACGCGGCAGAAATTGCAGAAATGGTGGACGCCTTCGAAGAAGCGAGGGGTATTGGTACGGCGAGTAGAGACCGTACGTTACAGGCGGCGGGACGACCACCGCAACGCGCAGAGAAAACGGATGGCAATCGAAGCCAAAATGCCGTACGATGCTTTATTCGTGGAGGGCCACATTTTGCGCGAGACTGCACTCAGAGACAGTCAGAGGACAGGCTCGTACAGGCTGCCGTGAATGTGGCTACCGTGCCGGCCGCGCCGGATCACGCTGGATTTAACGTAGCTGGCGATACGTTGAACCATGAAATTAATGAATACAGGGCTAACTACGCAACCGCGAAAGGGGCGGCACAGGTATCTGCATTGCAGACTGTCGAACTGCGTAGTGGGAGCACAATAGTACAAGCTGTCGTGGATACAGGAACCGAGCTAACAGTAATGAGGTCCAGTTTGTTTCCAAATGAAAGCGCGGAAGCCACGGAAACTGTAACGCTTGTGTCGGCATTCGGTCAAAAGGTCAAAGCGAAATCAGGAACATTGTCGCTTAGCATACCCAGAAAGGAAAACAGCCACCGCGGCGCCGAAGGATCAGGATCCATACTCTGCGCTTTTACAGATGAACTAGCCGCGGGTACGGACTGCCTTCTTTCAGGAGGAGCATGGGAACTCCTGACCTCAGGTACGATGACTGAAGCAGGAGCCAGCACAGCAATAGACGCTGATACTCCTAATGTCCAAGGGGACAAAACATGCTTCAAAGTAGGGATAAAGGTCGCAGAGTCGGACGTAGCCACACAGGAGGCGACGGAAGCAAAACCACGCACGGTCAAATACGGGTTGTTCGGACAAACAAAGGGAAACAACTCTAAAACCACAGCCATGAGGGGGCACGAGAGACACAAAAGTCATAACTTAGAAGTGACAGACGGCGGGGTGGGCTGCAGGGAGAGCAGGCGGCGGCCTGTACCTCTGCAGGCCGTCATAAAAGGGCGGGCGGAGAAACAAAGCACTGATACTTGGGTATCGGACGCCCTACTCGAACATTCCGAGAGAGAAATGCCCATGGTGGAGCGGAGCCCACACAGCAGTATAGAAGTACTGCCGAGGTCCCAACACCGCCGTAGGAAACGGTGGAAAGCAAAAAGTGACAACCCTACCGTTATGAACCGGAGGGGAGAAAAACACGCAAATGAAGACGACGCGCTCTCTAGGTTAGTGTGAGGCGGTCTTTTATATTGTGCATGTTTGTTGGACCCCGAATTTCTGCAAGTGGTCTTCTCTGTATATGCTGGTTCGCTTTTTCATAATTCGTGCATTATGTATGTCGTCATTGTCACTAGAGAGAGTCGCACAGGAAGTAGTTTTGATTGTGTCAGAACAAAAATGCCCTGTCACACTCTTGTGGTGGGAGGTGTAAAGTGGAAACTTCCTCTGCGATCGAATGGCTCATTATTTTTGTGTTTACTTCTCCCCGCACTTCGCGGAAAACGACCGGCCACCGTGAGGTTTTACCGTTGTTCCTCCCACACAGGTGGTCTGGAAGCCATCACCAGATTCTGACTCCAAGACACTAAGGCTCGGGTTTCTGTGAGCCGCGCCTCGCATATGTCCGTAGCCGACGAGAAGAAGTAATAAATTTTGAGTTCGAAGACGTTGGGTCAGTCGAGCTAACGGTTGTGCGAAGGGTGTTGTCTTGTGATATTTTTGCTGAGTGTTTCGTTTGAATAGCGCGAAAGGAGGACATCTGGGGGACGAAAAACAACCCAGAGAGCGGGGGAGTTTGGGAAATGAGAGGGACTTGGCCTGCGGACTCCGTAGCAAACGGACCTGCTCGGAGGCTCGGAGTGACTTTGCCATATGATGTAACTTTTGTCCACTTAAAATCCATTGCTGTAAAGAAACCTGTTACCAAGCATTGAAGATCGTCTGCTGTCGAGTACCTGCAACTCAACCGTCATCATCACCGACAACTGGCCAGCCTCGGGGATTCAAGTGAGAGGAGAAAAGAACCACCTTTACTGGCACTCGACAATGTGAAGAAGGCCATGTCCCAAGCGCACACTCTGGCGTACTTTGACGACAGCAAAGACACATATCTCCTCACCGATGCTGGACCTGATGGATTAGCCGGCGTTTTGGTTCAAGAGAGAAAAAGGGACAAGATACCCAGTATCCTGGGGTACTGCAGCAGAGCACTAAACCCGACTGAGAAGCCATGTCCTCAGATTGACAAGGAAATGCTTGCAATTGTGTCGGCTATCGAACACTTCCGAGTATACCTCGCTGGGGGACACTTCACAGTAAAGACAGACCATCTACCGTTGGTGTCCACCTGAGAAACCCCAGTGCAAAACTGTCAGCAAGACTAGAACGTTTAAGCCTCCGACTGCAACACTACCTGTTCGGGATCCAGCACATCCCGGGAAAGGACAATCCTGCGGATTATTTGTCCAGGCATCCGCCTCCCTCACCGCAAGAAATCAAGCTTTACCGAGAAACAGACGCAGATGAAGAATACATCTCCTTTGTAATGAAGGCAGCCACGCCAAACGCACTAACCGTGCACGACATCGAAGATGCATACAAGAACGATGCGCAGATGAACAGTTTAATCAGCGCACTACGGGCAGATGATCGAAAGTCTCGTGAACGCCTGTTGTTGCGATTCTCGTGCGAGTCAGCTCTCAAGGAAAAGGAGAAGGCAGGGCCCGGTCCAATTGTAGAAGAACGTTTATTCTACATGGCGTGGACGAACAAAAAGGCCCAAGGTCCTATAGCATCTCGCTTATATACAGAAGAACAAGAAAAACACAAATATACAATTCATAGTTTATGTCCCGCCGCTTAAGCACGTTCGAGCGATTCTCCCGTGAACTCCGGCCTCATCCTGTTCATCACTCCCGGGGCACTCAAGTCGCAGGATTTCCCCACGAGCCGATCAGGTTACGTTGACCGTGTCTGGGTGGCATTGCGAGGAAACAGTCCCAATCGTAATAGCTCCTCCCCCGCCCGGAAGTCTTGCGATGAGGTGGCAACTCACGTTGCACCGATGAAGTGAGACGACGGCGTGATGTATGCAGCAGGCCAGGCTCATGGCTCAGATGGAGGTAGAACATTGCTTTCTGTCTTGTCGTTTCGCTCAGAGACGCAGGCTCCCTTTTCAAGGTCCTTAGACGATGAGACAAACTGATGTGTTCACATGGCATACAGCACTACGGATTTCTTGAACAAGCCTCACGACAACACTCTAGTCAGTGCCCGACCAGCCTTATTCATACACAGGACATTATTACTTTCATGTCAAAAGTACATATTTAAACTTCGCGAAATAAGTAGCGAGGCAATCATTTCCCATATGAGGGGATAACAGACATAAGAAAACCCAACCACACTCACTAAATTTCGTTCATATGCGTGTATTTAGATTACCTAAAATAGTTCCCACTTATCGGAAAACATTTGCATTTTGCATCTTTGCATTTGCTCAGGTTACAGCAAGCTTTAGGGCATTAAGCTGCTCTACTGAGGCCATCGGCATTGCCGTTATCTTTTCCCTTTTTGTAGCGTACTTCGAATTGGTGTTCTTGCAATGACAAGCTCCAACGAAGTAGCGTACCGTTTTTAGGGGACATTTGCTTCAACCAAGTCAATGGGCAATGGTCCGTCTCAATTATGAATTTTGACCCATTGATATAGCAAGACAATTTCTGTATGGCCCATACCATACACAGGCATTCTTTTTCAGTTGCGCTATACGCCTCCTCCCTAACGTGCAGCTTCCTGCTCAGGAATAGAACTGGGTGTTCTTCCCCTTCATCATTTACCTGGGAAAGTACAACGCCTAAACCCCTGTTACTGGCAGTGGCATCGCACTGGATTAGAAACTCGCGATGATAATCCGGAGCACGCAATACAGGCTCAGTAGTGAGCGCATTTTTCAAGCAACGAAAAGAGTCTTCCCTGGCTTTGTCCCACTCTACACGCTCAGGGGCTCTCTTTCGGAGAGCATCCGTCAGCGGGGCCGCGATTTCGGAATATCTGTTAATGTATCTCTGATAATAACCTGTTAGGCCCAGGAAAGATCTTATGTCTTTCTTTGTGGGAGGCTGAGGAAAGTCGCGCACTGCCGCTATTTTGGCGTCGGCCGGACGCCGCGCTCCCTGCCCCACAACATGTCCTAAGTAACTTATACTGCCACGGGCAAGTTGACATTTTTCTGCCTTGACGGTGAGGCCGGCATCGCGAAATCTCTGAAGTACAGTCTTTAGGTGTTCCAAATGGTCTTCCCAGGTATTCGAAAAAACAGCTACGTCATCCAGGTACGGCAGTGCAAAAGTGTCCAAGCCCTGAAGTACATGATCCATTAGCCGAGAAAAGCAGAATGGTGCGTTTTTCAATCCGAAGGACATAACCTTAGGGAGATACGTGCCGAAGGGTGTCACAAACGCCGCGTATCGGCTCGCCGTTTCCGTCAGGGGGACCTGCCAGTACCCGCGGATCAAGTGGAATGCCGAAATGTACTTCGCTCGACTTACTGTCTCTATCCTCTCCTCAATATTCGGAATGGGATATATAAGATCCTTGGTGACCGCATTCAGTTTCCGATAATCCACGCATGGGCGAGGATCTTTGCCTGGTGCTCTCACTAGGATAATAGGAGAGGTGTAATCACTGGTACCCTCTTCTATAACACCAAGTTCGATCATCTTATCGATTTCCTTCTTCAGTATATCTTTCTCATTCATAGACAGACGGTACGGTTTACATTTGACAGCGTCTTGAGACTCTACTTCAATATCGTGTGAAACGAGAGAAGTTCTTCCCGGTTTGTCTGAAAAGACGTCCTGAAACCGACCTAGCAAATCGCGTAGCTCGTTTAGTTGTTTCTCATTAACCTGAGATGAGTCAACTGCTACGTTCACTACTCTGTCCACTGTGGTCGAACTTATCTCACCGATCGAAAGTGGCATTTCAGCACAAATTTCGTCGGAGCTGCCTAATGCCATGCTCACTATCGCTTGGCGCTCACGATAGGGCTTCATTAAGTTACAGTGGTAAACTCTTAGCTCTTTCCTCCTTCCGTTCATTCTCACAGCGTAATTTGTGTCCGAAAGTACGGTCACGACTTCAACGGGGCCCTCCCTCTGTACCTGTAAGCGGTTTTGCCTGCACGGTCTCAAAATCATGACCCGATCGCCCACACGAAAGCGTCTAAGCCTGGCATTCCTATCATAGTACTTCTTTGCGCGCGTTTGTGCTTCTCTCAACTGGTGCTCCACAATGTCCTGAGTAGCTCCCATACGGTTGAGCAGATTCAACACGTATTCGACGACTGTCTTGTACACCCCTTGATCTTCCCAGAGTTCGCGCACCATACGAAGTGGTGACCGCAAATTCCTCCCATAAACCAACTCTGCTGGGGCGAAACCCGTCGCCTCATGAGGAGCGGTACGCAAGGCGAACAGCGCGGCGGGAAGGCATAGATCCCATTCCATTTTATGTTCAAAGCAAAGAGCGCGGAGCACTCGTTTCAGAACAGAGTGCCATTTTTCTACGCTATTGCTCTGCGGATGGTACACCGAGCTGTGGCATAACTTAATGCCACATTTGCTGAGAAAAGTCGTGCTTGTGAAAACGCTTCCTTGGTCACTCTGGATCTCCGCTGGAAAACCGATCCGCGAAAATACGGAGAGGAGCGCGTCCACCACTTCGCTTGAGGTTGCCTCTTTTAGCGGCACTGCCTCCGGAAACTTACTTGCCGGACACAGCATCGTCAAAATATGTTTGTGACCTGCCTTAGTCGTAGGAAGTGTCCCACAAGGTCGATGACAACACGGCGAAAGGGTTCCGTTATAATTGGAACTTTCACGAGCGGTGCTTTCCATTTTTCGTTTGGTTTTCCCGTCCTCTGGCATGTGTTACATGATTTTACGAAGCATTCCACCCCTTTGAAACATTGAGGCCAGTAAAATTATTGCAACAGCCTTTGCTTGGTCTTATTGATACCGAGGTGTCCTGCCAAGGTATTGTCGCGACACAGTTTCAGAATGTCACCCCGATAGGGCGACGGAACTACGATCTTGTCATACTGCTTCCCTTTTTTGTCCTGGTATTTACGGTAGACACGCCATCTTTCTTATAGAAAGTAATGTTTCTGTCAGCGATTCCCTCACGTCGCTCAATATTTATATTTTTGAGGCTCGCATCTTTTTCTTGTTCTCTTACCAACGTCGTTCGATCAACTTCTAGCAACTTGCCAAAAGTAGTTGCGTCTGGTTGAACTAAGAGCGGGTCATTCTTTTCGGCGGCTGCCTCGCCAACGTCTTTGTCCTGTTCGCATGTGGAATCAGTCGGATCATTTCCGCTGTTCTCCGGTGTTGTGACGTACCTTAGCTCGTCCGCAAGAAGTCGCGCTTTCGCTCTAGTGAGCGCCATAACGTTTGCATCGGCAAACCTACATCCCCTTTTCAGCAACAACGCCTCGGATCTGTTCGAAAACAAATACGGGTACGTTTCCGGCAAATTTTTGGAAACTGCAGCCTCTGTTTCCACGATTCCGAACGGTCCCTCAACGATCACCCGAGCCATGGGCAGACAAACGCTGTTTTCTTCGGCTACTTGCCTGACCCAAGCGCATTCCGAAAGATAATCTGAGTCTTTCACGTACTTCGGGTGCACCACATCCATAGTGGCAGCGGAGTCTCTTAGGACAGTGCACTCTACCCCGTTCACTAACAAAGTCTTTGTGTACGGCTTCAGAAGCGCATCATTGCGAATATCATCTGCTACGCAGCGGAAAATGGGAACGCGTCTCCCACAACCTCTCGCATAATGCCCCTCTTCTTTGCACTTATGGCAAATAATCGGTCCTTTGGACTTAAACTTCTTTTTCCGCTCTTTCTCGCGTGACGGCCTCTTGGTCATTCTCCCTAGGCGCTTTCGGTTTCTCGCTACCCTCTGCATTACTTGCAGGTCCTACCTGTTGCTTACTGCTCGTCTGGTCGTTTCCCTTTGTGCTACGAAGCTGATATTTCGGTAGTGGCCTTCTCGGAAACTGGGAATTATCCCTTTCTACCTTTTCTCCCCTACGCGCCACATAGTCGTCCGCAAGCTCTGCGGCTTTCCGCGCGCTATCTACGTCCGGCCTTTCTTCCACCCAAACGCGAATATCTGCGGGAAGTGTCTGGTAGAATTGATCGAGACAGATAAACTCAAATAAGCGGTCGTACTCTTCCTTTATTTTTGAGCCCTTTATCCACTCATGAAAGTTAGCTCTCAGTACGTACGCGAAGTCGACGTAACTCTGCCCTTGTACCTTTCGTTCCTGTTTAAACCTTTTTCGGAACTCCTCGACTGAAAGTCTGTACTTGCGAAGCAAACTCGTCTTGACTATCTCGTAGTCATCCTCATCACCAGCACTTAAACGGGCAACTACCTGAGCTGCTTCACTGGGAGGAGGGTGAGTAGTTTCTGCGGCACACCTCTTTATTGAACTTCTGCTTTTCGCAAACTCGCTCGAAGTTCACCAGATAAAGTCCTATGTCGTCGCCTATCTTAAACGGCTGCAGGAGCTTTGTCATTTTCAAGTCGGTCCCGAGCGTTGCGTTCGGTCTGGGTTCCTGTGGGACATTTGAACGCAATCTCAGTTCCTCGACCTCCAGCCCGCTTTAACTCAAGCTGTCTTTCTTTTGCAGTCTCAGCTTTTCTATTTCTGACTTCCTCCAATGCTTCGGCGATCTCTTCACCATCGAATGCAGCTGCCTCTATCACCTCCTTCACCTGAGCTTTCCGTAACTTCCGGTCAACATTAAGCCCTAATTCCGTAGCTAGCGAAAGCAGTTCGGCTCTCTTTAGGTCCGCCAACATCTCTCTGAGTCGTGATTGCCCTTCAAATCTGCACGTAACACTGAGGCGGCAAATGTATCAAGTATCCAGTCTTATACACCTGTCCTGTGTACTTCAAAGGCAAAATCAAGCACTCACCATCATGTGACGAAGGCCTAGGCACGAAGATCCCAGCGCTGCCATCCAGTTGTTGCGATTCTCGTGCGAGTCAGCTCTCAAGGAAAAGGAGAAGGCAGGGCCCGGTCCAATTGTAGAAGAACGTTTATTCTACATGGCGTGGACGAACAAAAAGGCCCGAGGTCCTACAGCATCTCGCGTATATACAGAAGAACAAGAAAAACACAAATATACAATTCATAGTTTATGTCCCGCCGCTTAAGCACGTTCGAGCGATTCTCCCGTGAACTCCGGCCTCATCCTGTTCATCACTCCCGGGGCACTCAAGTCGCAGGATTCCCCCACGAGCCGATCAGGTTACGTTGACCGTGTCTGGGTGGCATTGCGAGGAAACAGTCCCAATCGTAATACTGTGGAAAGATGAAAAGCTAAAACCTTTTGCCCAACTCAAGGATGAGCTAACTGTCACTGACAGCAACATAGTCCTGAGAGGAACTCGTCTGGTGATCCACGAGAATGCCCAAATGCAGGTCATCCACCTTGCCCACCAGGGACACCAGGGTCTGGTGAAGGGCTAAACAGCTGATACGAGAGAAAGTGTGGTTTCCAGGCATAGACCAGAAGACGGAGGCCGTGATTGATACAAAAACGAAACAACGAACGAATCGAACGGACACTTGTTAGACGGCCCCCTTAAGGGCCAGACATAAACAGAAGACCGCGTATGTAACCGAATACGCGGCAGGTTGGGGCCTGGAACGTGACTTTAACCGAATTGGACTTGGTGATATCACCCAATGTACGAACTTCTATTTCCGTCTGTTGTACAATAAAGTAGTGTTCGTCTGTCTTCCTAAGAGAGCAGTCGTGTTTTTCTCCTCTGCGGGAGCAGCGCCAGTTAGAAGCGATTTTGTACGAGTGACAACCTCACTAAAGAGTCACATTAATATACTACATGGTGCCGAAACCCGGGACTAACTGCGCTGCAATCAGAAAGGCCAACTGCATCTAGACGACATGGACCGCCTAAAGGGCAAAAGAGCCGCGCGACGAGCACAAGTTACGAAACTGGTCAATGAGCTGGCGGAACTTCGAGCCCAAGACAACGTCCACAAGACAACGCTAGAGAGCCTACTCGCCCGACTCATCTCTAACGATACAGAGTTACGACAGATTAACAAAGATGTTGAACCACTACTCAAACCAGATGAGCGCGAGGAAGAGTACCAAGCATCATCGCCTACGAGGACGAAGCTCATGGTGCTATAGCGGAACTTCGAACGAGGATTGCCGACATGCAGGTCACCGAGCAACCGACAACCCAGAACCCGTCTGTGCCCGCATCATCAGGAGCGGAAAGACCACGCGCTGGAGCTAAGCTCCGAAACTACAGCTGCAGTGCTTTGCTGGCGAGTTAACACGCTGGCAAGCATTTTGGGAGCACTACAAGACGACCATACACGATAACACCACCCTTGCGAAGGCTGAGAAGTTCCAATACCTGCGTTCATTACTCCGAGGATCGGTCTGCTTCTGCCATCATGGGACTTCAGGCTACGGAGTCATGTTATGATGACGCCATAGAGATCCTGAAGGAGCGATTCGGAGATCGGATGCCGCATCGAGAGGGAACATTTGTCCCAAGCTTCGCAATCTGCCTGCCGTGAGATCAACCGGCGACGTACACGGACTGAGAAAGTTGTACGACCACGTCCAGAACCACGTACGCGGACTGCGCGCCCTCGGCGTTTCACGTGAAAGTTACGCCTTAATGATGGTGGACATTCTGTTTACGTCGCTGCCGCAAGATCTGGTGGTTGAGTATCATCGGTTGGCCAGGTAATACGTCGACCGACGAACAAGAATCGACCAGCGGATCGGAGTTGGAGGCAGACGAGGAATTAACAAAGGTACTGAATTTCCTTCGCATTGAAATTGAGAGCCGGGAACGCTCAGGAGTACGAGACCGGAACCAAATCCAAACAAAGGCAATGGATCCGACAAAAATCGAGCAGCTTTATTCCAACGGGTGCAGTGCTGCAGAACGGCGTGCAGTAGCAAAACAAGTGCTTCTTCTGCGACGCTTCCGATCACGCTGCGCCACAGTGCCAAGGCCCGCCTCTCTCCGTCCGAAAAGAAGAACAAGTTAGCAAAAAATATGCGCTGCTTTAGATGCACCAAAAGAGGCCATCGCTCGAAGGACTGTCGTGCAAGGATTACTTGCGATCACTGCGGAAAACGGCATGCTTCGTCCATGTGCTCCCCTCCTGAGACAGGCGAGAAAAACGAAAGTCAAGTGGAGAGTACAAATATTGTGGCGATAAATACTGCCCCAGTAGGGCAGGACTCTAACGTCCTACTGCAAACGTTTCGAGCATGGTTAACTTCCGGTTCAAAGACCACGTATCTTCGGGGACTAATCGACGGAGGTAGCCAGCGTACCTTCGTGCGCGAAGATGTAGCGAAAAGACTCAAGCTCAAGGTAGTGGGGGAAACGTCACTGCAACTCAACACCTTTGCCAACGATACCACCACTAGAAGACCAGTGGTAAAGGTGAAGATTGTGCAGCTAGTGCTCCATAGCCAATACAACTCCGAAGCGTACATCATCGAGGCCCTGACGATCCCATTTATCTGTAAAGACCTCACTGCCACACCGACGGATAATGAATTCATACGTTCTGTCCGCCGTCACAAAGGATTCATTGCAGACGAGGTGACGTGCCCAAATATTCCTGGCGAATCTGGAATCAGCGTTTTGATTGGGTGCGATCACATGTGGCGGCTGCTGAGCGGTGAAGTATGCCGAAGCAAGGACAACGACAAGTTGGTGGCAATCTCGACAGTTTTTGGATGGACGTTTCAGGGACCAACGACGTTATCTGCCCACCTCGGCATCGACAGCACAACTGCTGTGTGCGTGTTGCGTGTGGGTGTAACAGAGAAACCCCCACCGGACTATCTGAAACGATTCTAGGAGTTGGAGAGTGTGGGAATTGTCGACGATGAAAAGAACAATACGCTGATCAATTCATCCGTCATGGAGGAATTCGAGAAAAATATCACGTTCGCCGATGGTCGATACCAAGTTGCTCTGCCATGGAAAGCAGGGATGGCCACATTGCCCGATAACCTGGAGGTGCGAAATGCAGGCTACAGAGTCTCGTGCGGCGGCTACAGCGAGATGGCAGCGTGAGGGAGTACGACGACGCCATAAGGGCCTACGCCAAAAACGACCACGCAGAAAGGGCAACTGTCGACGCGCGGGATTCGGACTGCACGTGCTACTACATGCCACATAGAGCGGTGATCCGCGACAGTTCCACTTCCGCAAGATTACGGGTCGTCTTCGACGCCTCGTCTCACGGTCACGCAGCCACGTCCTTGAACGACCATCTTGAAAAGGGTCCAAAACTGAATTCCGATCTGGTACCCATTTTGCTGCGCTTCCGCATGTACAAGATTGCGATTACCGCAGACATTCAGAAAGCATTCCTGCAAATCAGCATCAGACCATCAGATAGAGATGCACTGCGCTTTCTCTGGTTCTCCAGCCCACCTTTTCTTGGTGCCCCATTGCCAGCACTTGAACATTGGAGAATGACCCGCGTGCCTTTCGGGACTTCCGCGAGTCCATTTCTGCTTGCGGCTACTCTGCAACATCATCTGCAAAACACGAAAGGACCCGACGAGGACATTGCCGTCACTTTGGCCAACTCCTTTTACGTGGATGATCTGCTCATGGGTGCCGATACGCTGGACGAAGCAGGGAGAATCACCGCGGGAGCACAGGTCATAATGCAACGGGCAGGGATGAAGCTGAGCAAGTGGTCATCGAGCGCCATGGAGCTGCAAAGTGTTTTCGAAGAGCTGAACACGGACAACTGCAACGTGAACAAGCGACTGGAGATACTGAAGACAGAAAAGTCCTTGGCATCGTTTGGGACAGAACTGGTGACAACTTCAGGTTTTCTGCCGAACATCTACTGGACACCATGACCGCCGCAACGCCGACGAAGCGCAGCGTGTTGCAAACATGTGGCAAGATCTTTGACCCGCTCGGTTTCCTCGCTCCTTATACAATCAGAGCGAAGATTTTATTCCAGAGAATATGGGAGCGAGGACTGGACTGGGACAACGAGCTCCCAGATGACTTGTTACAAGAATGGAAATCATGGTGCGAGGAGTTGCCGAAGCTCGGCATCATTTCACTGGAACGATGCCTTACACCTGTGAATGGGACCGGCTACACGGCGGAGCTACATATATTTACCGACACCAGCCCTCAGGCCTACGGTGCCTGCGTCTTCGTACGGACGGTAGACGACATGGGAGCTGTCAAGGTGGGGCTGCTGTTCGCAAAGTCCCGCGTGGCACCCATCAAGAAGCTCACTCTGCACGTCTCGAATTGATGGGTGCGGTGATCGGGATTCGAATTGCCAAGCTCGTGCGTGATTCGCTACAAATCCTGTCAGGCGAACCAACCTACTGGACGGATTCCACTATTGTCCTCAGCTGGATCAAGGGTGACTCAAGCAGGTGGAAACCGTTCGTCAAGAACCGTGTGACGGAGATCCAAAGCAACAGTGACCCATCACAATGGCGACACTGCCCTGGGGCTTCAAACCCCAGCCGACGCTCTTACTAGAGGACTGAGAGTGGACGTCCTGGCGGAATACAAACAGTGGTTCATCGGACCAGAATGGATGCGCATTGCACCCGAACTCTGGCCACCAACGAGTACACAGGAAACAGAGCTCGACATGGTACAAGAAGAGCAACGAGTACAAGACGTCGCCGTGAATCACGTGCAGATAAAAACCGACTTGCTGTTGGATCCCAAAGATTACAGCAACTACCAACGCATATTGCGAGTCACGGCATGGATTTTTTGGTTTGCGGAAAACTGCCGGCGAAGAAACCGCAAGAACGGTCCACTCACCGCTGAGGAAATGGACAGAGCCGAAATATTCTGCATCAAACAAGTACAGAGCGATGCTTACGCAGATGAGGTGCTAGCCCTTTCCCACGACTTTGCACTACAGAAGTCGTCAAGGATAGCGGAGCTACAGCCATACCTCGACGGGAATGGACTCCTGCGACTCACTGGAAGGCTGCAGTGCGCTGAAGAATCCGAAGAAATTAAACACCCCATTCTGCTGCCAAAGGAGCATGAGCTAACTCGACACATCGTGGAGGCGGCACATCGTCGCACTTTACACGGAGGACTCCAGGCCACGCTCTCGGAGGATACGTGAAAAGTGGTGGATCACTCGAGCCAGGCAACTGGTAAAAAACAGTCATAAACCAATGCAGAGTATGCGCTCGCTTTCGGGCATGCCATGCAACAGCGCCTACGGCGCCTCTACCTGCAGATCGACTTGAGCGGAGACACCCCTTTGACACCACTGGTATCGATTTTGCCGGTCCACTATATGTAAAGGTGAGCGACACACAGGTGAAATCATACATAGTTCTGTTGACCTGTGCCACCTCAAGGGCCGTCCATCTTGAACTGGTGTCCGACCAATTTTGGCGACGATGGAGACGCGAATATCTGCTGGAGTTGAAATCTGCCCACGTTGCCAGAGTGGACAACCCAGTGGGGATCAAGGAGGGGGACGTAGCTCTCCTACATGAAGACAAGATTCCACGTCACTTGTGGAAATTAGTTCGAATACTGGAGCTCTACAAGGGAAGGGACGGCCAAGTTCGTTCCTGTGTTATCAAGTTGCCGTCTGATCGTATCACACGAAGACCAGTGCAGTTACTCTTCCCATTGGAATGTCTGTAGAAGAAATGAGTTATCAAACTCATTTGGGGGGAGGATGATAAAAAAACGAAACAACGAACGAATCGAACGGACACTTGTTAGACGACCCCTTAAGGGCCAGACATAAACAGAAGACCGCGTATGTAACCGAATACGCGGCAGGTTGGGGCCTGGAACGTGACTTTAACGAATTGGACTTGGTGATATCTCCAATGTACGCACCTCTATTTCGTCTGTTGTACAATAAAGTAGTGTTCGTCTGTCTTCCTAAGAGGCAGTCGTGTTTTTCTCCTCTGCGGAGCAGCGCCAGTTAGAAGCGATTTTATACGAGTGACAACATCGCTAAAGAGTCTCATTAATATACTACACGCTCCGTGTGTTTAATGCGTTGTCCTCTGTGCGTGCATGCGAGTGCTTTTTTTCCTGATTTGTGACGTCATCGTGGCATGTCTGGACTTGTTTAGCAGTGTTGCAATTTTACCCGCTGCTAGTATGTTGTTGGTGTCATGTTGTACTAGCCGCGTGGCGATGTGTGGTGACCTGAGGTCTTAAGCCTTTTCCCTGCTCACCTAAGAAAATTTGTGTATCCCTGTCCTGTGCTTTCTTTACGCAAGGGCAATGCGTCTGTGTATGTGGCACTATCAGATACCAGACATGAGTGTCTTTTTCGTGGTTTATTGGCATATTCTTCAGTTTTTTGAAGGCAAGCACAAGTGCGCGCAATTTTTCGCTGCTCTCTTCCTCAGATCACCGATTTTACGAGGAAGACAGTCGCATGGTACAGCTGAGAAGAGGGTTTCTCTGATTGTTTGTTAGATGTTGTTAGGAGCTCGGTATGTTGAGGAAGTCAGCTGTTAAAGGTATCCGTGAAGAAAACGTTTGCATCTGAGCGCAGGATAGGAATTCCTGAAGCACGGTACCCTCAGTGTAAATTAATTATTTTGGATATGAGTCTGCTTCCCTGCATGACAAGGCTGAAATGGGAAGTGAGAAAAAATTGGAGCGCTTCATTAATAGCGATCCAAGTAATAGGGCAATTATAGTTTCCATAGAAAGTAGAATTTTAATGGGCTCCTAAAATTATAGTTTTGTAGTAGTTTTCTAAACTGCAATGCAATAATCATTAATATAGTATACGAATGCCATCGTGTTCCCGTAAAGGCGTTCTGTCTTGTGCTTTGGCGTGCGCGAATGGAACTTTGCTCCCGGCTTTCGCGCATTTTTGCTCGCAATGCGCGAATGGAACTTTGCCCCCCCCCCCCCCCCCGGCTTCCGCACCTTTTTGCTCGCAGGTGTAGCCTCAGACAACGAATGTATGAGCATAGAAAGGGTCATGTATTATATAAGCCTGGAGGTGATGTTGAATGGTCTCACTTATTATTTTAAGGAGCAGTGGTAGTTTACTGTAATTCTAATGACCATGATGAGCCTTTGGGTAAAAATCGTTAATATGCACGGTGCTTTTTTGTTGAATTTTAATGAGAGAATCAATGTCATTAAGAGTAGGACAAAGGAAATAATCTTGCGATTCAATGAATGATAGGAGTCTTTGCCGCTGTCTTCTTCTTCACACAGGATGTGATGACGTCACGCAGTCTGTAGCAATGCATTGACGATCACTGGAAAAAAGTGTAGCAATAGAAAAATGGTGTGTATTGCCCTGGACGGATTTATGATGAGCACTGTTTTTGAATAAGGGGAGTGCGTGTGCTTAGAAATAGTTTGATGCTGGTTTCCTTGTTTGTTTCTTTTCGCTTTTTCCCCTCTGTTGTCTGACAAACATGCACTGACATGCCTGGGCTTGTTCTGACATGCTTTCCTTCTACATGTAGCTTTTTTCTTTTTGTACAAGAAATATTCTTGACGATAGTGCTGCCTTGAATGGGAATAGAGCTATTCTTAATAATTTTGCGATTCATTTAGTTCAGAGAGTAACCGCGAGGGGGACAGGTGTGTGACTTTATTCAGGAGGAACAAAGCGTCATTATTCACTTAGCTGCATGGCTCTCGGCTGGGATGGACATGTCTTGCTGAACCATTATTTTTTCCCTGTACAGTAAGACTTTGAGAATGAAATGCTACAATCTCATCTTGTCTATGGTGCTCTTCTGCAATAGTTCCCTATGCAATCATTATAGTAGAATAAAGGAAATAATCTAGGGATAGTGATTCAATAAATAACAGGTCCCATGTCTAGAGCGTACGCGTCCTTGAGCCACGCACCTGCATGATGACGTCATACCACGAGACCATTGTTTCAGGTTGACCTTGTCTAGAGGAGCATTAGTGGAAAAAAACAGGGTAGCCCTGAAACAATAGGATAACATCACGACCAATGAGAACGGCCTGCAGGGGGCGCAAGGATTCACTTCTCTCTTGGACACTGACGGGTCTGGACACGCAAATTCTGCTCCTGATAATTGCGTTGGCCGTCAGTGGAAGAGCGTAGCTTCGGTGGGGTTTAGTCTGCCTCTGATGGGGTGCGGATGTGTGGTTCGTCACTGGTGAATGGTGTTCGACGATGCAGGTGGATTTTGTGACGAGCGGATTTACAATGAGGGAATACTGTGAACGGGAAAAATGATGGTGAGTGTCTTTTTCACTCTGTTCAAGTGTTTGTTTGTTTTCCTCTGTTGCCCAGCAGTCGTACAATTTGTCCTGACGTGCCCCGATATGCATGCTTTCCTGTGTTGACGTTTTGTATTTTTTTCTTTTTTGACAAGGAACATTGTTTTCTTGACGATAGTGCTGCCCTGAGTTCTGCGCTCCTGTTTACCCGTACTCTGTGTTGATTTGTTGATTACCTAGTCCTCTCATTTGCCGTTGATGGAGTTACGTGTTAGGATATTTTGTTAGTTCTTTTGCAAGTCTCATTTAGTAAGACTTTGGAATTCCTACGATCAGCTTTCATGCATGGTGCTCTTCTGCAATAGTTTCCTATTCAATCGTTATAGAAGAATAAAGGAAATAATCATGGGATAGTGATTCAATAAATAATAGGTCCCCTGTCTAGAGCGTACGCGTCCTTGAGCCACGCAGGTGCATGATGACGTCATACAGTGGCTTCATTGTAGATTGACCAAAGGAGCATTAGTGGAAAAAAACAGGGTAGCCCTGAGACAATAGGATGACGTCACGACCAATGAGAACGGCCAGCAGGGGCGCAGGAATGATCTCCTCTCTTAGCCTCACGACCAATGAGAATGGCCAGCAGGGGGCGCAGGAATGCTCTTCACTCTTAGCCTCTTGGAGGTGGTCGCCCCCAGAGGGCGCTAGGAGCGCGTATGCGTAGCGGCCGCGGAGCCAGAGGAGGCACAGTAAGCGGGTTTCGCCGCCGCGACAATAGTGTCGCCGCTGGCATTTCCGCCAAATTCCGGCTATTTACTTTCCATTGGCTCTGGTCCCCCACGTGACCTTTCTCGATCATTATTGGCTGAGGCTCATTTAACCGGTGGATTCGCCCGCGTTCGTTTCTCCGAGGCGCCGACCCCTCTGACCGTTGTGTAACTGGCGTCTACGTATGTGAGCAGACGGTGATTTCGTTTCGTGGATTTCGAAGATGTCGAAGCCATGGACGAACGCCTGAATGAAAGGTAAGTAGACAAACGTATGATGCATGCCAGTGATCAGACTTTTAATACTGTCGCAAAACTGTGTGCATGGAGGTACACCTTGACCCGTATTACATCACTTTCTGCCGGTTATCAGTCATGATCTGGTTGATGATTCTGAGTGGCGTTACTTGTTGCGTTTTGTTCGGCTATTTGAATGTGTCTGATGTTTAATACACTGGTGTGCATGAAAAGGAAAACAGCGTGCATCGCGTACGCTGGGCTCCTCGAATTTTGTCATTAGTCGACATTAGGCGCGTAACGATAGCATGTCTTACAGAGCGTATTCAGCCAATTAACGTTGCCTGTGCTCGGGTTTACCATATCGTTAACAGGCTCTTTTTTTTTTCATTCAGACACCGACAGCTCTTCGTGGCCCTGTGATCCGCGAGCATGTGGACCCCTATCACCAGAAAATTCGACAGTTGTGCTGGGATGCAGCGGATGGCTTCTGCGACTCATCACGTGCTATATATGTGTATAATAATATCTACTTTCTCCAAACCGAATAGGTTCCCTTAAGGATTGTATAATATGATAGTAACGCTTTCTGTTGCTCGGCACTATTTATTCTTTATTTATTCCGCAGTATTCTGTAATAATCGTGTCGATTTACTTGCATTCAAATGTTGCTTCTTGTTTATGTGTTTACCGTGTCAATAAATTTGTACATGTGAATTCCTTCGTCTTCTGGATTTTCATTTTCTGCTTCCCGATAATATTAGCAGATGGCCTGGCGAAGCGCTCGGAACAGGGGGGGGGGGAGATAATTCGAGTGAGAGGGTGTGGAGAGGGCACGCAGCGCACATGCGCAGTTCAATCAGCCAGCGCGCGCTTTTTGGCGCCGTTTTCCGGCTACTTTGTCGTGATTCGTTACTGATGATCACGTGGTCAAGGGGGCGGTGGTTTTCGTGGCGAAACTGTGGAAGGTACAGCCTGCCGCCGGCTCTAAAGCGAAACGCACCGCCTCGAAAATACTGTCGCCACCGGCGTGCCAGCTCGGAAGATCTCTGATTGGCTGCGCATTATATGTATAAATATTTGGATGCTCATTGGTCTCCAAGAACTGGCGTCAGTTTCCTTCGCGCTCATTGGGCGAGAGTCATTTGATTGAGGCGCGCGTATACAAACGGTCGGTCGAACGGAGGAGAAAGAAAAACGACGGAGGAGACATCGCGTCTGTCCGGCCACGCGTGTTCTCTCGGACTTGGGACTGCAACCGTTGTGCACGCAGACGCTAGGGGTAGTTTGAGGGTTTTGAATGCTTTAGATTTAGATTGTGGCGAACTGCTAATGTGAGAACGAATGGAACATCCACCGGATCATCACAACAGCGGGAAGACGAACATGACATGGAATCCCTGCACCTCCAAAGGACGCAGAAATCGTCAGAGAGGAAGTCTGCACTCTTTCCGACGTACTGCAGGTGAACGGTAAGACAAGTTTGATTACTTTTTTGTGACCGAAGGAAGTAATGCAGGTTTATCACGTTAAGTGTATTACGTACAACATTTACGAGTCACTCGGTACGTTAGCGGCGTTTCATTGTGCAGTGCATTGCCCTAACTTGTACGTTTCTGATATGCCGCTAATCAAATTACGTGTGGTTATGCTAGTTGCTCCTCATGCACGTCGCAGCCGTTCATTTACTGTGATCTACGAACATTCGTGACAAATGCGCTTTGGTGTTCAAATACGAAATCAAGATCGATTGCCTATCATAGCAGTGATTTTCGTGCAGAGTTACGGATCATCAATATATTTTTTTTTGTTTTGTTTTAGTCTCCCGCAGCCATCGGCAACGACGACGCACATAGCTCAGCATTGGCTTCTGAACTGCCCTTCGATGTCGAAGCACCTAAAGCTCCAGTGAAACCTGTTACAAGACGTAAAAAGATATGTACTGTAGCTTTTTCGAGGCAGTTCCCGAGGACAAATAAACTTGATTTGTCATACACCATCGCTTTTTGATTGTCTGCTTTGGGACAGCATGATCGTTGCTCTACAGCAAGACAGCAAGCGCTGAAGACAAACGGACGAGGCTGGGGGGTAGGGGGGACGAGAGGAGAGACGAAAAACCAGACGAGAGAAGGGGAGGAGGTTGACAAAGGAGGTCGGTCTGCGCATGCGCACTGGGCCCCAGCTTTTTTTCCCGCGCTGCAGCTCGGGGACGCTGTGAGTGGCTCCTGGAGATCACGTGGTTTGGGCGCCCGCCATTTGCCCTGGACCATTGCGTAAACGGGAGCTTCCGGCGGATGCTACAGCTGCACTCCACTGGCGGAGCGGCGCCCCAGTCAGTTTCTCTCCGGCTGTCGTGGAAAGCAGACGTGCGCTCCCCGCGCTTGCTCAGTTTCTGGCTGGCTGTCACGGAGAGCAGTCGCATCGGTCTGCGCTCCTGCTGTGGTGAGGTGATTTGTTGTGTAACTAATGCTTTCGCCAACTTTGTTCCCGCTTTGTTTGCGATTTTCGTGCCCGTGCACGTCGGGTGCTGGTTGCTGTTGTCCGGGCATTCCCGACATTTTCTATCATCTTCTGCCTTGGGACCGGGAGTAGCGCTGGCGTGATTCTTAATAATTTTGTTGTGAGATTAGCTGAGAAAGTAACCGCTAGGGGGTGCAGCTGTGGGGCTTTATACAGGAGAAAAAAACCATTACGAGTCAGTTCTCTGCCTGGCTGTCAGATAGAGCAGTCGCATCGTTCTGCGCTCCTGTTGTGGTGGGATCATTTGTTGTGTAACTAATTCTATTTCCTTGTTAGCTATTGATGGTTTGCATATTTACTCTTGCTTTCCCAGCCTCTGTATTACGAGTGTTTTTCTCCTTGCATGTCCAGAGCTGTCCTAACTTGCCCAGACATGCCATGATGACGTAACAGCTGACGTCACAGGATGTCCGGAACTGGTGGTCATAGCTGAGATGCTTTGCAACCTGCCTGCATTTTATTCAAGAAGTCAGAACCGCTGCCATTCAAATGAAGCTGAAGAATTGTGCGCCCACAGGGAGTAAGATGCAAAGCGTTCGAACCTAGTGGTAGACCTCTTTCTGGTAGTGGTAGACCTAGTGGTTTCTCTTTCTCTGGTAGACCTCTACCAGAGAAACGTCATCATAGACATACTGAAACCGAAACAAATCCGAAGGAGAGGGCTGGGTTCCACGAACGGGCACTTATTCGCTGCCTTCCATTGAAAGAAAAGCAGGACCATGGGTCGCGTTCCTTTAGGGGACCATATCGTAATCCCCTCAAGACCGTGGCTATCAGGCGCGACCTTGTTCACCTCTAGCTTCGAGCGTAGTTACATCCTACCAAATTTGTGGCGCTGTCGAACACTATGGCGTCATTTGTTTACAAACAGGGAGATGTCTATTGTTGGACATAAACGAAAACGATCTAAGCGTGTTGCACTCCTCCGCAGGCAACTCAACTGCTCACGCACGCTGTGCTTGCGTAACGCTATATTTGTGTCCGAAGTAACTTGGAAGTAACTCGTTCTTTTTTTCAGGTAACTCAGTAACTGCGAGTTACATTTAAGGCTGAAGAACTTCGTTATTAACTTAGTTACATTTTTCTCTCGATAACTTAACTTGTAACGAGTTCTTTTTGACGGGTAACTTCTCAATCTATGATTAACGCATCCTCTGAACCTTTTTTTTTTTTTTTTTGCACCACTACCATTGAGTGGAACAACCTCCGATCATCAATCACAACTATTGACGACCATGCAGTTTTCCGTAGCTCCCTTTCTTCACCCGCAATTCCAGCGTTACTTTTCTTTTTTCCTCTTGCTTACCCGTTGGTGTTTGCTTTGATTTCTTATTTCTCCGTGTCTTTACCTTGTCAGTGTACCATGCCATGCTGTTCCAATGTACTGATATTCCCACCCCCATGTGTTCCCAGGCCCATGGGCTTTTTTGAAATAAATAAATAGTTAGTGAAGATAGCATCAGCATTTTTCACAGGCTCTACATTTTAGGGTGTTTTCAGATGACTGTTAATAAACTGGAGCTTCCTCAACGTCAAGGTATGGTTAGGATTCTTTGGTGTTTCTTTTATCATGAACACTGGCTGTGGGATTCAGTTCTTGTTAACAAATTCAGTGCCATGAAGGAGAAGAGTTGTGCAGAGTGTCAGAAAATATCATATTCTGGATGAATCTCCCCATTCATCATCTGAAAATAAAGTTGTTCTTTTTTTATGTGCACTTGTGTTACTGTGATCTACTCGGGTGTAAGTGAATATGAACATCCACTGGTAGCTTTGCCATATATATATATATATATATATATATATATATATATATATATATATGTGTGTGTGTGTAAAATATCCAGGAGATTACGTTTCCTACATTAGGGCACACACTCAACATCTTTTAGAGAAATCTGGAGCTACTAGATTGCATGAATATCAAATCTGCCCATGGTATAACACAACATGAAAAAATTAGTAAGAGTTGCAGGTTAATTTGAAAAACTTTCCTCCCAGTGCACTTAACTGAGTGAACATGATCTCCAACAACAAGATAACTATAGTCTTGAAACACTGCTGTACACACATTAAACACCCTCTTTTATGATCACCTGCACCTACTGTGATGTGATGTGATGTGATGTGAATAAAGAAAAAAATGGGGATGTAAGTTTCGACGAAGTCAAACTGGCTACCCCAGTACACTTAATACAGAAAGCACCTACTATACTGAAACATGCCATCTACAACATGGTTACATCAATTTTACAAAGCTGTTTTCAGGACGTGATGTTGTGAATACCTGAAGCCCTTATGTCTTCAATTTAATGCATGTTCCTTTGCCTTTAACAGTGTCAAACTCGCTATCCGCAGCCAGTGAAGCTGTTCTGGTGTACGTGGGACTACATCAAGGCTGCTGTTTCAGACTTTTTCCATTTAAATCAAGGTATGCTTTTACAGCAGGAAGGTATTTCCATAACTGTCAAATAACAAAGATAACAAAATATAATTTGTAATTTTGTTCAGTAGTCATAAGTCTTCTTTGCAACAGAACACACAAATATGTGAGCATGCATATAGAGACTAGAAGGCATACGTAAAATGGGAAGTATGTCTTGTTTGAATAGTATGTAGTATTTTTTGAATAGTTCGGCTGCTGCTGCATGCAAATCTGCATCTCTCAGTCAGCTGGACTCATGCAGTTTCACTTTGTCAGAACTGTTTGGTCCATGGCCAAATCAAGCCCACAACGCTCTGTGCTAAAAGCACTTGTAAGCTCCTTGGACACCGTAGTACGTCAGCCCTTACTCTGAGGTGATTCATTATTGAATTTCACCACACTACCACAAAAGGGTAGGACATCACCCCTGGCATTGAAACTCCCCAATCATTAAAAATGGCCCCACTGTCCCCCACTCCTTCCTGCTATCCTCTCTCCGTCTGCCCACATCTGTACGTCGCTCATAGCCACAGTTGCTTCGCGGCGCTAACACCCAATCAAAAAAAAAATTAAAAATGGTAAAAATCTCATTGCAGGGAAACACTTAAAAGACAGCATAAGATGCAGACACTTTATTTTCCAACTTTAGTCATCGTATCTCCAACTCTCCAGTCATCATTAAAACAAAGTTGTTGCTCATGGGGATGTTTAGTTTGTATCGGGGTTGCTGTGAAGGCACACCCTAACTTTTCACTCTTGCTGTGAACTGGTCACAGAAAATAATGCTACCTGATCAATACTTCACCATGAAGAAAGCAATGCCATAGTTTCCACTAGTCCTTGAAACCCTTGACTACACTGAAAATAACTTTTTGAAGGCGTTGAAAACTGTAATTTTCCCACAGTCCTTGAAACCTTTTGAATTGGCATCTTTTTCTTATTCCCAGGGATCTGCAGTGCAGACTCTACATCTCCGACATGTGAACGATGGCTCGAAAACAAGAGTTAGCGCTCATTGTAATAACAACTTCATTGCGAGATGATGAATGGGGAGTTTCGTCGCCAAGGGCGATACTCTATCCCATTGCTGGTGGTGACGCATGGAATGAAATAATGAGCCCCTTCACAATAACGATCCAAGTCCCATAGTATCCAGAAAGGTGAAAAGAGCTTTGATGGCAGAGCGCTGCTAGGCTGGATGTGGCCGGGGACCAAACAATTTTTAGAGAGAGAGAGGGGGGCAAGTGTCCAGCTAGTGACTAGCCCTGGAGAGTGTGGTTCAGTATGCCTGGTAGTGTGGGCAAATGGAGAAGAATGTGCTCGAGATCTTCAACAACACCGCAGTGCCAGCATTGGGGAGAGTCAGCTTGTCTCAGGCGGTAACGCCACTGCGCTGTAAAAGCAACATCGAGGCACTTTCGACGAACTAATGCGGCATCTTGACGAGAGGTATGTTGAGGCATGCGGAAAGCGAGCGCTGGATCAACTCTGCTCAGCATGGCTGGGGGAAGAATGTCAGCGGTCCATCGGCGGGAAGCCAGGGAGGTCATGAGGCATCAAAGTACGGAACGACAATCCCCTCTCAGCAGCGCAATACGCGTCCGTCTCCGAGACGAGAGAGCTGCTTCTGCCACACTGTCGGCCAGTTCATTCCCTTCAACACCGCAGTGGGCTGGAACCCATTGGAAAACCAGCCTGTGACCTGCTTCATAGCCAAGGTTGTAAGCCATTACGACATCCATCACCAACGGTGTGGGTGAGTCTCGGATGCCCGAATTTTCAATAGCTTGCAGTGCAGATGTAGAGTCAGTGAATACGACCCATTCCCGTGGGGTAAAATTAATTATGTGCAACAGAAAAAAAAGTACGGCATAAAGTTCCGCAGCTGTGGATGGGCTCATTCTAATAAGAATGAGTAGTGGAAACAAGAAGTATGATGAATAAATGGCACCCTTCATTGTATTAATTTGCTTCCTTTCTTTCCTATGATCTTTAACAGTAAGAGATCCTCAATCATCGATGAAAGATGAAAGTCACTGAAAAGGTTAGCCAGCTGTAGGAGTCGAACCCACATCTTCTGGATTACCGGTCCAGGGCTCTACCAATTGAGCTAATATAACACGCCTTCTCACGTTCTCAGCGACTTCCAGGGTGCGTCATCTGAAGGGACAAACCAGTCACTCTCTCTCACTCAGCCTCCTTTCACTCTTACATTTTTGCTCACTCATACACACATTCATACGACGGGGTCGACACAAGCGGCAACTGTTGAACATGAGACAACAGATGTTCTGAGGCTGGAACAACATAGAAGTATGTATGTATTTGTCCCTTCTATGTTGTCCAGCCTCGGAACATCAGTTGTCTCAGACAACTGATG
>NW_026999533.1:0-85184 GCF_037126465.1 Ornithodoros turicata | reverse complement strand
CGTCCAGCCGCTACCACTTGCGTCCCCGCAGGCGGCGCATGTAGCTGCCACTATCTCCATCGCTAAGCATAGTGCTTGTGATTTAGTGTTTTATTAGTGTGATTTCTGTTGCACAGTTTTCCGCTGTTTGTCCTAGGGAGTGCCCTTCCGGCGCTTACGGCTTGGGGATGCCCTCTTACCGTGTTCCCTTTTTTCTCTCCTCGCATACAGATGCGTCGACGTTCCCGGCCCCGCCAGCCCTGGAAGACCCCGGGGTTCTGCGCGCAGCCCCCCCGGCCAGACTCCCGCTCCCGTTCTCAGGGAAGTTCCGCACGCGCACCTGGTCCTGCCTCCTCCCAGTGTCACTCCGTGGCAACGTGGGCCATCGTTGCAGACGGGCAGCCAGTGTCGTGGGCATCCCGGTCGCGTTGGACCAGCCAGCCGCGGCCTCTCCGAGGTGATGACTTGGCCCTCACCCCAGCTCCCTTCCGGGGCCACACCCTGACAGAGCGGCACCCCGCCGACCCACTCCAGCCACTCACGGCAGATGAGAAACGACTGCTCTGCCCAACCTGCCACGTTCCCGAGTTGCACCGTGCCACCCATCGCAGGGGTTCCCTCCACCTCGCCCGTGTCGAAGCCGCCCGCAAGGACAGCGATGTCAGCGCGGCCCTATCAACCTTAAGACGACTTAAGCCAGAACTACTCGCAGAAGCAAGGCCTCCTCCACCCCAGACAGCAGCCCCGCAGTCACCATTCGACGAGGCAGTCCTGGAACTGACGGACGACCTGATGACCCTCTAAGGGGAGGGGAGTGTCGGATCCAGCATCCGGATACCCTCCGACAGAGGGCGCGCTGGGCATCCGACGAAGGCGATGGGGGCGTGACCAAATAAGATAAAAGCGGGGGGTTCGTTATCTCAGGAGGCTCTTTTTGGTTTGGATTGCGAACAGGGACAATAAACCTGGTATGTGGTCTGTTTGAATCTGCTTGTGTGCTGCTTGTTCTTTTGCGCGCGGAACGGACGGGTTGACGCCCCGAGGTTGTGGGAACTTAGGTTTCCACAATGTCGATTCGATGTTGTGTTAGGTTGACTGTGTCATGTAACGTCAATAGAAGGAATATTTATCCCTACAGCGAGACATGTGTGTAATTGTCTTACAATATGTCCGTTACTTACTTTGCATAACACAGTGAATTAGACTATGAAAATCCAAATGTCAACGAAGCTCAACTGTTTTGTAAACTAGAGTAGCACTATGCCTTGCTCATTCTTTGAAATGACTATAGACTTGAAAGATAACTGTGATCTAACTGTTATAATAAAAATAAGTCATGAAAAAGCGAATGAATTTGTTCTTTTTTTTATACTCGTTATTTTTTACTGTTTCGTTAGGGATGAAGAAAAATTTACAATAATGTTTTCTCCCACATTTTGCTTGCTCTCTCATGCTTACAGTATCGAGGAGGGGCTCTCCTCGTGTTATTGTTAATTGCAAATGGAATATTCATCTCAGTCAGAGCAACCTGCCACTTTCGATCTAATTGCACTGAGTGAGCGAGTTTCATTCTAAACTTGCTTCTTGTGTTATTAAAAAATACATCACTCGAGCCGTTTGACAGTAAACTGACGTAGAAGTGCTTCGTATTTTTTTTTAACGAAATCATCGTGAGGAGTCTAATGGACTAATGGCAGGAATTTTTTAAATTCGTCATAGCTTCATCTGTTGAGGCAAAAGTGAATTCGCCATCTGTTTAAAATGTCAGAAAAGGCGGGCAAATTTAAAATATGCTGTAAGCTGTTGAACATGACACAAAAATCTGCAGGCGCGAAGGGGGGCGCGAGTAGCGCCATCTGTTGAAGGGCGGTAAATTTGCTGGAAGTGCTGCCATCTCTAGATGAACGAACTCAACTCCCCATGACGCCACCTGGCGTAAAAGAAATCAAACGACCTCTCCACCCCAAACGATTGTATTCTGATTAGCGACGCAAGTAAACATGTAGAGCCCGTGGCCCAGTGGCTTAAGATGCTCGCCTGACAACCTAAAGGACCCAAGTTCGATTCCTAGTGTGTTTCACCATGACGTCATTATTGTTACTTAATCTTATCATTGATATATCACTAAGATTAACTATGTGACGTCACTGATTAACTATCTTATCCACTGACCTCACTGATATGAGGGCGGAGCGGCTGCGGCCTGGAGTGACGTCATACGTCCTTGATGACGTCATTTCCTGTTTGACGTCATTTCCTGGCTGCAGAGTTAATCTATAGTACTACTTATGTTTACTATATTCTATTCTTATTATTTTAAAATTATTTGATTGCTTATTGAAAATTTATTCAATTGTCCATTGTTTCGTCGCAAGATATCGCTTGAGGTTTGCGGTATTCATTCGACAGTGCCACATCACCCCGCATATAACGCATTGTGGTTTGCCACTGATGCTTGTACAGTGCTGGACAAAAGTTTACGGAACACGCCCCGGCGTATTCCTTCCTCGGGATGACACGCTAGCAGCGAATGGGACCACATGGACTTACAGACATATGCCTAAGTAACCCAGTCACCTGCTTGTAAGTCCGTAAGGTACCATTCGCTGCTATCATGCCACTTTGAGGAAGTAGTGCGCAGGAACGGGTTCCGTAAACCTTTGTCCAGCACGGTACAACCTGTATACGCGTAAGCAGGGGAGTGGCTCCGAAGCTTCTTTCAAGCAGCTCCGACTTTCCTAGTGTTTGCAATCTTTTCGAAACGCAAGGGAAAAGCAAAAGCGCGGAGAAATTGTCGAGTTGAGCTGCTTGCTGTGCCAATGTACGTCTTCGCAAAACTCTCTGCAATGACCGTCAGCCTCTGCAACCTGGTAATGCCATTGCTAAACATGCCAATCCCACTGCTAAACATCAAATGTCGAGTACGGTCCCATAACAAGGCTGTGCGAAGCGACCCTTGTTAGGCGGTCAAGTTACATGCGCGGATCCCGCACAGTGCACGGAAGAAGTTCGGCGAATCAATCAATTCTGGTGCCAACAATCATATGACTGGCAGAAAGGAAGTTTTAAGCAACTTCAAAGATGACGAGCGGAGAAAGGTGAGTTTGGCGGACTAGAAGTTTACCCAGTCAAAACAACATTGCAAATTCAACGCTGAAAACACGTTAAAAATCAGCCATGTGAATGCAGGATCAACGTTGATAGCAAACGTTGATTCAACCTGGCTAATGTCACAGCCAGAAACGAGTTCGTTCTCGAAAACGAGAAACGTTCGGATGTCTCGCCTACATATCCATTCCCGACGCGTACAGGACGAAGCTGGACAATCGAAGAAAGCCTGTTATATTCCTCGGCTACTGCATCGAGAGAGGAAAGGTTACCGTTTCTATTACCCTCAAGAGAAACGTGTAATTGTCAATCGGGATGTCACATTTGTCGAACAAAAGAGAGGATCATACTTACTACAAGAGGCTCTCGTTCAGACATCACGACACGATTAGGTACAATACATCGTTTTTCGGGGCACAAACACAAACGAGAACCAGACAGACCCGGAAGAACTTCACGTACACGAAGCGGCTCTCGAACACGACCCAACCACTAAAGAAAGCAACCGTGGTGACGAGGGGGACGGCAACTGAAACGAACAAGGGATTCGTGAGCATCCCATACCTCGGCGGTCAACGCGGATCTTTATCTGCCTCCTCAACGCCTCCAGGTCGACCCAGCCAAGCGAAGTTACTGTGATATGGCAGAAGTAGAACTTAAGGAGCCACACAGCTACGACGAAGCTCACCCCAAAGCTCACCCCAAGCTCACCCCAAAAGTTAGAATGGACCAAGGCTATGGAGGACGAACTTCAATCACATCGTGAAATGGAAACATGGAGTCTTGTACCGAGCTAACCAGGAATGAAAGTTGTAAAGTCGAAGTGGGCGTGTAGGATCAAACGGGGACCTACTGGAAAAATTCACAAGTTCAAGGCAACGGTCGTCGTAGCGTGTTCTCAGGTCTATGGACTCGACTACTACGAAACTTAGGCGAACCAAAGGCAAAACAGGACCTCGGCGAAGCAAGGTACATCCTGGGATTTGAGATCACATGGGACAAAGTCAATAAGAAGTACATAAGTGACATCTTGAAGCGTTGCAGCATGGAAAATTGTAAACCGATCAGGACTCCAATGGAAACTGGGCCAAATAACAACGTAGGTCAGACAACGGAAGGTAAAACTGAATCAACGGTCCCTTATCAAGTCTTGATCGGAAACCTCGTGTACCTGGTGCAAGGAACACGCCCAGACATCGCATTTGCAACTCGCTACTTGAGTGAGTTTAACAACTGTTTCACGTCCACTCATTGGCAAATGGAGAAAAGGGTGCTACGCTACTTGCAAGGGACTGAAGACGATGGCATCACATACATAGCTTGTGCAGAACCCGTCGTGTGATATTGCCATGCAAGTTGGAACGAGTCAGGCAAAGGGAAGTCACGTAGTGCTTACGCATTCACCATGTCCAAGCGAGCCACCAGTTGGAAATCGACGAAGCAGCAAGTCGTCGCACTGTCAACGTGTATAGCGGAATACATCGCTATCACTGAAGTCATAAACGAAGGTAAATGGGTAAAGACATTATTTAAAGAGCTTGGATTCTGCAGATACGGTACGGAGAACTCGGAAATCAAGAGCGACAATCAAGCGGCCATAAGGCTAGTCGAAAATCACCCTCAAATATCTCTTCGCTAGACACGAAATAGAAAGCAGTTTTTTTTTTTTTTCAACCTGCGTACAGAAGATATGATAGCCGACAGCCTGACGAAGCCTGTAGGCAATATCAAGAACGTCATATGTGTAACTGGATGCGGACTTCAACTCCCACCAACCTAGATTCAATCTACGAGACTTCGAGGGTTGTTCAACGTGAATGGGGGAATGTGTGTTGCACGTCGTCAACCATCTACAAAGTTTCGTTTTTCTCTGTTTCTTTACAAGCCACCTAAATAAAAGCGAACTGCAGGAGCCTTTTTCTTAGTTCCTCCGAAGAGACGAAGTTGTTGTGTTGTCAGCTCCTCGCGCGCGCCCTCGGTCACCGGCGACAATTCCATGTCCCTGCATCAACAGTGGTGTCGTGCGGAATGCGCCGGCCGACAGCACCGCACAAGCAGCTCTCTCGCCTCAGAAGCGGACGAGAATTGTGCTGCTGACAGGAGATCGTCATTCCATTCATCGACACCTCGTGACGCTCCTGGCTTCCCGCCAATGCGCAATTGACTTTCTGCCCCAATACATGCTGAGCAGAATTCATCCACACGCTCTCTCTCCCTATGCCACGAAATACCTCTTGTCAAGATGCTGCATTAATTCACCGAATGCGACTCGATGTGGCTTTTACAACTCAGTGGCGTTACCGCTTGAGACAAGTTGACTTTCCCAGATGATGTCACTGCGGCGCTGTAGAGGATCTAGAGCACATTCTTCTTCGTCGTCCACACTACCAACCTTCTCGAACCGCACTCCCCGAGTCTCTTAGTCAGCTGGACTCTCGCCCCATCTCTCGCACACAATTGCTTCCCTGGTCAAGTGCAGCCCACCAACGCTCTGCCCTCAAAGCTCTTTTGACCTTTTTTGGATCCCATAGGATTTCGATGCTTATTTTGAAGCGGTTTGGGGGAAACCCAAGTGAAATAATCCCAAAACGGTAGTGGAGAAGGCTGTTTATTGCGTGGCCGTCAGAGCCATACTGACTAGTCTCATGACGGCGAAAACCGTCAAAGAATTTTAAAGCTCGCGCCTTGCGATGTGCTGCTGGTGGCGCATCAACTTCATCTTCTGCTGTGTGTCGCTACAGTACCCCCCCCCCCCGCTGGAAACGACGAAGAGCGGTCGGCCCAGGTGACGCGCTTTGTGGAGCTGGTGGAAGCAGCGTAGACAGGCGATGGGCCGGGGAGCGACGAGGCGACAACGTTAGGATTCTCCAAAAAAGCTGGTTTCAGCCTATCGACGCTGACCATATCCTGCCTGCCATTGATGGCTATAGGGAAGGTTTTGTCAGATCTCTGAAGTACAGGATAAGGGCCGGAGTAGAGGGGGGGAGAAATTTCTTGATGGCGTCGGAACGGAGGAAAACGTGGGTGGCGGTGGATAACTCTTGCGGAATGTAGGGCTGAGCTGAAGAGTTTGCACGCGTGGGAACTGGGCGGAGGCTATCGAAGGCATGCCGCAAGCGATCGAGCAGCGCGGAAGGCAGGAGTTCTCGTTGTTGTGGGGTGAGGAACTCAGCGGGAAGGCACAAGGTGCAGCCGTAGACGAGCTGGGCGGAGCTGCAGCTGAGGCCCGGTTTGTAAGCGGCACGGATGCCCAGAAGCACAAGTGGCAAAACGGCTGTCCAGTGAGAGCGGTGGTCATGGGCCACCAAGGCGGCTTTCAGATGACGGTGGAGCCTTTCGACCAAGCCATTCAAAGCAGGATGATATGATGTTGTTCTGATGCGAGATGTGCCAAGCACGTTCGTGAAAGCCGTGAATAGCCTGCTTTCGAACGGCGGGCCCCTGTCAGTAGATATACGAGACGGCACTCCAAAACGGGAAATCCAGGTGGAAAGGAAAGTGGAGGCAATGGTCTCAGCTGTGATGTTCCTGATAGGTGTTGCCTCAGGCCATCGGGTATACCGATCGACGATGGTTAGCAGGTACCGGAACCCGTCGGATGGAGGCAGGGGGCCGACGATGTCCATATGAAGAGAATCGAAACGGGCGTCTGGTAGGGCAAACTTGCTGAGCGGGGTGACGGTATGCCGCTGTATTTTGCATCGCTGGCATGCGAGGCAGGCTCGGACCCATAAACGGATGTCTGCGTTCATTGAAGGCCAGACATAACGTTCCGCTATGAGCTTCTGAGACGCTCTGGCGCCAGGATAAGAGAGGTCGTGATGGGCGGCAAAAACTGCGCGGCGGAGCTCTGATGGGACGAACGGTCTAGAACGGCCCGTAGAAGTGTCGCACGTCCCGGTCACCAGTGTGGGAAACCTAAGTGAAATAATCCCAAAACGGTAGCGGAGAAGGATGTTTATTGTGTGGCCGTCAGAGCCAGACTGACTAGTCTCATGGTGGCCAAAACCGTCCAAGAATTTTAAAGCTCGCGCCTTGCGATGTGCTGCTGGTGGCGCATCAACTTCATCTTCTGCTGTGTGTCGCTACAGGTTTATTATCTCATTTCCCACATCACCACCAGCAATGGTGTAGAGTATCGCCCCTGGCGATGAGACTCCCCACTCACCATCTGAGAATAATTTTGTTTCTCTCCAGTTATGCTGAAGGTTGCTGGGAGACTGCGGGTACGCCTGTACGTTGTACGCCGCAAGTTGCGTGGGCGGATACGGATTTACCAACCCGCACTCACCTCTTCGCATGATCCCCTCTACATTGGAAATCCAAATCTCTTAGTTTATCTATTGACATGAAAGAAAGAAACAACGTTTTCAGTTTCCGAAACCTTTTGTTTAGAAGACTATATCAGCCACAACGACCTCGTTTCCTCGTAGACCACTAAGAATCCTATCGGCACGTATACATTCCCGCGTATCCCAACAGAGGAAAGAAACAAAACCAAAGCCATCGCCATTTTGAAGTCACTTCGATAAAAAAGTAATTATCTGAACCGATTTGCGTTAAAACTTCGCTATTTTCCAAAAAGCAGGGTTGACACTAATGCCTTCGAATGCGTGCGGCTTGCCGTTGTAACCAACCTGTGCGTCGCCGCGCGTATCATAGACAATCACGGGGCATACCGCGTACCGCACAGCCGCATGCATGCATTGCAACGCAATAGTGTGAACCGGGCTTTATTCTTTAAGACGTGGCTCTCTAAATGATCTAAAAGGAAGCTCGCTTGGGTCAATACCTCCTAGATAATAAAATGACTAAGCACTCTTTCGATAACGTCACGTACCTTTTTTTTTCACGAGCTTTTTCTTCTTCACTCTTTCGATGTCGCCAGATATATCTATCCCCAACAGCGACAGCAGATTTAAGTGCTTGATGTCAATTGAATGAGTGCTTATGCATTTTGTTATCTATGTGGCGTTGGACGAGCTCGGTTCACGAGCATAAGCGAGTATGTGACAATCACGCAGCCATGAAAAGGCAAGCGGCATAGAAGAACATACGTTCGACGGACCTGGCGAAGCCGGGTGGTTTCCAAACGCCGTGACTAACCAGCAACGCATTTACAACAGCTCAATTTTTTGCCAATCGGAAGGTAAAGGATTCATGGGGTTCTTCGTTTTCTTGTTAAAGCAACTGTCGCATCCGGAACCGCGGTTACGAATACAATACCAATTTGTTCGGCACACTACCACCGAGCTATTTGACAAATTTTCTCCTTCCAAAACTGCCCGGATGATGAGAAATCGAATTTAAAAGATCGGGTTTCGTTTTGATCCTCGAAGGCGCCAGCGCCAACAACATCGTGTAGACACACAATTTTAGATTTTAATTGCCGTACAAGACCCATTGCAGTTGAAACGATTACGAAGCTGTTTTTTGTGAGTCCCCGCTTCAAATGTCACGGGACATTGCCAGTGTGGGGCAGGGAAATTGAGGGAATCACGCTGATAACTATCTGTGCATAGCTAATCATAAATATATGTGCATTAGGAGTTGGATGTGGACCTATGCAATGGCTCTTAAATGGACAACATTCAGTCAACACAGACAAAGATTTATTCACATTTGCGTAACTCATTGCCTGCCATTATAATAATTAATATAATACATAGACAAGAGGTAATGCTCTGCCAAGGATATCTGAAATTACAGTCTTGCAAGCTGTTTTCAAAACAGTGATGCTAAAAAAATTGATCAATGACAAGTATCAAAATTTGTTTTGCTGTATCAAGGCAGAACAATCTGCCATGGGAATGACAAATTGTGAACATTACCAGACAGATGTATCACTTACTATGATAACGAGGTGTAACTGAACCATTAGTCAAGTTATGAAACGATACCTGAAATTATTTGGCATGTCCCTCACATGCTATAATACTGCCAACGATAAGAAGCATGACACTACCATTAAAAGCATAACTGTCGCTTATGGCCAGGTATTTTATTGCTCCTGCATATTTCTTTGCACTTTTGGGGATTACTGTGGTAACACAGATTCTGTTTCTCACTTCTCAATTGGAAACTACACAAATCTATTATGTCGTAGGTGTGTACAGGAAATAAGGCACGGTAACGATGAAAGCCCTGATAGGACCGGGATGGAAAAATGTTGGCGTATCATGCGGACGACACACCCAGGTATCTCTCATCTGTTCCAAACCCAACTTGTAAACACACAATAAGCAGTGAACCTGAGGTAGCTGTAAAAAGAAAGGACACGTAAACACGTAGCACAGTAATTTCCTGACAATCATTCTAGCTTAAAGGCCCTAACCTGGCCCTTGAGTTGCACAGCTGGTTAGGATCTTCGTAACTTTTATGGGGCATTCGTCGTGCGTGCAAACAACGACGAAAATAAGAATTGCTCAACCTACCTATAACGAACCTATTCTATGCTGGGTGCAGTAGGTGAAGACTGCGATCGTCGCTGCAATACTGCGGTGTATACACCACCAGAAGTTCTGGCCGAAGACAGAGATCTGGGAGCAGAGTGTGCTACGTGCTACACTGTACTTCGCCGTCATTGCACAACTCTTCCACTTTACCAACAGCACTGCAGCATAGGTACTCATCTAGGTATGCTAGGTACCCACTGCATCATAGGTACTTCGCCTTCCTGACCTTGCTCATGCAAGCTGCTAGCTGCGCAGACGCCTCTGGCTCGCCGCGTCCTTATTGGTCAGATTCTTTATGACGTTGCTTATGATTATCAGCGGGGAGTTCCGCTTGACGCCCACATCCGTCGTCTGCTCTAGCGCCGCTTACACACGAATTACACAAAAAATATTCCGTCGATCGGGATGGAACTTTCGGAGTCATGGTTAGTGAAGGACCGGGAAACGCATTTCACTGTCGTTTCGGAATCGATCTGCGACTGTCCCTTTAAACCTGAGTTTTCAGGATAGTTCCCCCCGAACAAGTTTTCAAGAATTGGGGTGAAACCCAATATCTATCCGAAATTCTTGCTGTCTTTCAACTTGTCCTTGTAGGTAAACCGTCCGAAAAGTGAATCATAATATCAGCCAAGACAGCTATTTGTGACAACCTATTTGTTCTCCTTTTATAACCCCCTCCTGCAGGAGAAAAAAGACGAGCTTTTGTGGAGCTCGGACAATACCGCTTGACTACCGCTCTCATTCACTGCCCCACTTCCGAGCGGGAATATAAAGATTATTGTTTCTCGTCCCAATGTTACAGCAGTGGCGTGTTTTTCTTCTCTGAATAAAACATGGCCTTTTTGCGCAGGCACTTCGGGAATATTTACATAATTTTTATACCCACCACAATTTCGGCAAAATTTCTTTTTTAGAGAGAGAGAGAGAGCTTTATTTGTACAAACATGTGAAATACATACATTGGTTTGTGGGGGAAAAGCTGCTAGAAACAGCTGGACAAGCCCCAGATACCAGCAGCATAAGTTGCAGAGAAAAGGGAACAAAGAAACACATACAAAATACATTACAAGGATATATATTACTGAAAGTAAGGTGGACGTCCCTACCAACCTAGGAATATGAACATATTACTGACTACAATATATATAATATACAATATTATAAAATATTATGCAATAATATACAATAGCCGATAATTAAAAATTTACATTAATGCAGTGATGGCCGTTAACTACATCTACAGTAGTTTAACTATAACTACTAACTACTTCGCCATGGAGTAGTTTAACTAGTAGTTCAACTACTTTTCAGGGGAGGTAGTTAAAACTACTTCTTTAACTACTGCAATATATTTTAATTACATCTATAACTACTTAATGTTGTTCATCAACACCAATCCCATTCTATAGTGTTCTTCGACACCGAAATAGGGATCACAAGCAGCGATAAAAGAGAAGATTTAGTACACATGCACGGCACAATTGCTCTGCACCTCCGTTCTCATCAAACAAGTAGCTCAAGGTAAAAGTCGGAAGCACAATCGTGCCGTAAAACTTGCGGCAAAATCGGAAGTAGTTAGCGCTTGCAGTAACCTAACTACTGTAGTTAACTACTCAAAATAGTAGTTTAACTAGTAGTTGCCACTACATTTCTGCAAGTTGTTGATAACTACTTTTTAACTACAATCAGGCAGTTTAACTAGTAGTTTAACTACATGTAGTTAACTACTGGCCATCACTGCATAAATGTAATATTTTAATTCCCTTGTAAAACAGCTTAATTTGTCATGATATAGATGTCGTTTCTTTTTAAGCTATATGTAAGTTCTTCAGTGAGACCGTACGTGTTTAATGTACTCGGGAGTGAATACCCGAGTGATTGGAACCCATAATTTGCTCGTGGCTGCGGAACATACCAATACTCGGGATGCCGAGTGGCCCGGATTATATTATTTCACCTTAATCTAGCACAGCCAGCGAGGGTACTTGTTTTTTTTACGCGACTGAGATCTTGCAGAGACTAAAATCAGATAGCCATAAAGCGACGGAAGAGTCGGAAGCTTAAATTTGTGAAAGAGGTGAGAACAGTGATCTGTATACTGGAGACCACCGACAGCGCGCAAGGCGTTTTTCTGTAGTGTAATTAGCTTCCGAGTGTTTGTCTTGCCGCTGTTTCCCCAAACTAAATAGCAATAGCGTAAATCTGAATCAAATAGTGCGTTGTACAACATAAGCTTTTGCTGCGTGGGGGAAAATTTGCGCATTTTCTCAGTATCCCCGAGGCACTACACAATTTGATGGTGCATATGCTTTGACAATGCCTTGAAAATGCACATGGTTAAAAAGAACGAATAATCTACTTATGTTTGGTGCGCGTCTCATCACGCTGGTGCCAATGCATATAAATAAGAAGACAAAAACTGCGCAAAACTGACGCGGCAACCTCTTCGCGCTGTTGCTATAAAACGTTCAGGTGATTATATACGAGAGTGATTTTGCTGTATTAGAAATAAATAAGTAGTGGTAGCCGTGATGTTACACGTAGGGTTTGTCTTCGTATAATATGGCGACAGGTTGTACGTGCCGAAGCGTAGGACTACGGATAATTTCGACCACTTGGAGTTGTTTTGACGTGCGCTGAAAATCTACGGCACACGGTGCTCGAAGCAATGTTTATCTCCCCCCTACATTACTATCGTTCTTGGCCGGGTTTGAACCCGCGATCTTGAGCAGCCTCAGAGCCCATGACCCAGTCAATACATAACAAAAGCGTTGAAGCGGTGACGGCTACAGACGCCAGAATAAAGCGCACAGCGACAGGATAGGGAAAAATACGTCGAAGCGAAACCATGGTTCTGGCTGCGCTCGATAGGCGCTTCGTTTTAAAACTTGGAACCAACGGTGATGGTCATGTCACAGGTATGGCTAACTCATATAATAGCGGAGAAATCGGAGACCCAAAGGGGACGGCCCTGCATGAATTTGAATGAAATCGCCCAATTACCACACGCACAAATTGGGAGAAAAATGCGTACGCCTTCCGTTTTCAACAATGGAGGTAGCCTCGAAGCGTGCTATGTCGTGAAAATCTATTCTTAGTGTGTGGTTCGACGGATAATACAGGTGGTACTCTAGTGCGTTTGATGGAAATTGCGGGCTTCAAGTCGTTATTTATTTATTTTATTTATTTATGGGAATACCTCAAATGCCCGCGAGGGGCGTTACATGAGGGGGGTGTGAACTAATAATACAACAAGCACTATCACATAATGAATATATTAATATAACTAGTACGCGAGGTTACATATGTGAAGTAACACACAAACAAAATAATACAAGTAAATGAGACACACTTTATAAATCAAAAAAAGAACACAACTGTCTGCGAAATGCAGAAACATCAGAGATGGTGGCAATGGATTGGGGAAGGTCATTCCAAATGTCAATAGCATGTGGAAAGAAGGAATTGAGAAACTGGGATGAACGACAATGGATATGCTCAACTTTGCATGTGTGATCAGTCCGGGCGGAGACGTAGTGTGCTGGTGCAATGAAAGAGGGTCGGATGGCTTGATTGATGTAAAACTTGTGAAAGAGACACAAACAAAAGTATCTTCTACGGAGTGCAAGAGGGGGAAGATCGATGGATGACTTTAACAAGGTAATACTAGACGGATATGAGTAGTTGGACAAAATAAAACGGGTTGCACGATTTTGAATGGACTCGAGAAGATCCGTAAGAGTTGATTGGTAGGGATCCCATATGCTGCAGGCATACTCTAATTTGGGCCTAATTAGGGTTAGGTAAGCAAGACGTTTAACGTCCGGGGGAGCAGGCCTAAGGTTACGACGTATGAAGCCAAGTTTACGATTTGCATCCCTTACAATGGTATGAACGTGATCTGACCAGGAAAGATTTGATGAGAAATGAAGCCCTAAATACCTGTAGTTATCAGAAGTGTTGACAACCGACTCGTCAATGTGGTATTGATAGGTGAGGGGGGACCTAGAGCGAGAAAATGAAACATGGCAGCACTTGGAAGCATTTAAGGGAAGACGCCAAAAGGAACACCAGTTGGAAATTGACGCAAGGTCTTGCTGAAGGGTTATTTGATCTGAACGGGATTTAATAGCACAGTATAATACGCAGTCATCGGCGAAGAGCCTGATGCAGGATGAGATGGAGTGCGGGAGGTCATTTATAAATATAAGAAATAGAAGAGGACCAAGAACAGAACCTTGGGGTACACCTGAAGAAACAGGGAGGAACACCGAAGATGAGTTGTTTACAATGGTTGTTTGAGCTCTGTTAGAAAGGTAACTCACGATCCAGTTAAAGACGTCGGAATGTAGGTTAAGGAGCGAAAGTTTGTGTACAAGACCTGAATGTGACACAGAATCAAATGCTTTTTTAAAATCAAGAAAGACTGCATCTGTTTGGACTCCGCGATCCATATTGGAGAGGATATCAAAGGTGAATAGGGAGAGTTGTGTTTCGCATGAAAAGCCCTTACGCAAACCATGTTGTTGAGCAAAAAAGAAATTGTTGCCTTCGAGGCCTTAATAATGTTGCCTTACTAATGTTCCTTTTTTTAACTAGTTCCAGGGAGGACATATCCGAATTTGGGCACACGTCTGGTAAGTACCCGGGCAAGCCCACACTTAAAGGGACCGAAAAGTGGATATGAATCCATCTTTTTGTTCATCGAAAAGCTTGTAACTTGCACTGTTCAAATGTGCTAACCACTCCGCTGCCAACGCCGTATTTTTTCAAGAATCGAATCTCAAAGAATTCGTATCCAGTGAGCTGGTGGGAAACCGTCAGTCTCGCGACTCTCAGAGGCGTATATAGGGAGAGTTTGGCCATTGGGCGTGGCCTGATGGCGTGATGCGTCATATGACGCCACCCGACTTCTCCGTGGCTCCGCCCTCTCGTATTCCTTCGCGCTTGGCCGCCATTCCGATCCTAGTTCTTCAGGTGGTCCCATAGGGCAGGCGTTGCTCAGTTTTTGAAGCTGGCAGTCGTACTTAACTGTTGATAACAAACGGTGAAATGAACTTTGCAAGTGCGTGCTAATAATTATGTCTTGAGTGCCGAAAAGTCGACATTCGTCACACTAAATACAGCGGCCGTCGGAGTCAAGCGCGAGTATAAACAGACGCGGCTCTGAGCGACCGTGGTGGGGACTGATGAGCAGTAGTAGTGATATTCGTGAAATGTACGGTCTTTCCGCGTGACAGTAACACATGTAGTCGTCCATTGTGTAAAGCTTACTGCTGGATTGAGAAAACGCGGTACGATCTTCGGGCTGTGCATGCCGCATCTGTTCATTCGACCCTTTGCATACTGCGTGCAGGCAGCACAGCGTTTAGCATGATTACGCAGGAAAACGGGTTTGGAGTCACAAGCGCTGATAATGGGGCGGAGAAAGGAAATAAGTCCAAGAAATGAAGTCGTCACGTGCACTTTCGCTACGTAGTTATCAAATTGTCGCGCTTGTGCTTGCTTATGAGGAACAAGACGCACATGAAAAGTCTCAAAATGTGCTCTCATGCAGTACAGAGTTTGTAGTTTACACACGAGCTATCCTCTTTAAAACAGTTGATATATTTTGGTTCACAGCATCACAAAAATACGAGCATAGATTTATTAAAAGTACATTTACTTTTCTTCAAGTTTAAGTTAATGCAGCACTGGAAATACTTCAAAATGTATAAAGTCAAAGCCAAGGAGAACCAAACAAGACACTCAACTTAAGTGAGTGTTGCAGCAGTTTATTTCGCGCATAGCACACTTTCAAAAAAAAACAAGAAAAAGCAGCCAAGCTAGTATCCCGCTTCTTCAATCCCCTCAATCGCAACCTCTCCAGTATGGGTGACCCTTCTGGCATAGCTCTCAATATCATAGAAGCATACAAGCCCCCTCACCACGTCAAGGTATGGATACACTGGAGGTAGTTTTTTGTTTTGTTTTTTAGGGGGGAGGTAATGTACACGAAATTGTCTGTGCAAACATAAGAGGAAGCATCAGCATAAAAATCTCGCTGCGCACTAGAAACCTTGTTTTGCACTGGCATTCACATGAAAAGTAAAAGCTGTCATTTCAGCAAACAAGCATAACTGTACAAGTGTCACTGCACCACAAAAACACTTTCAAGCAAAAGTGCACATACATACAGGGTGTTTCAAAAAACGTGTCATTCGGACTTTATAAAAAACCGGGGCGAAGGAAAAATACGGCGTAAACGGCATTTGTGTGGCAACTGAATTTGCCATCTTGCAAAAATATTTTAATTTGACTTTGAATAAAATAAATTGAATTTCTTTAATTGAACTCCAAAATTTCCCAAGTCAACCTAACGTTTTTTTACAGAATTAGAGAGCCCGTAACGAACTTAGTCAGAACCACCAAGAAATCCGCTCGATATTGCAAAGGGAATTGCCCAAAAAAAAGCCCCGAAGTTGAGGCTTCAGAGTTTCGGGTATTGAACAGCGCACCGAATCAGTCGCAAAGATGCGCGGAGGGCAGGACATGCTCCTGTCCCCATGAAGCTAGAACAGTTTATCGCCGGACCGGCGTGCAGCACAAGACGCGCCGATAACAAGGCGGGTGACATTCCACCATACGTTGATAAGCGGCGAACAAAAATGATTCCGCCTCTTTTTTCTCGCCCTGTTTTTTTTTTCGACCTTCTATCTTTCATGGGAACAGGAGCAAGTCCTCCTCTCCACGAATCTTTGCGTCTGATTTCGTGTACCGTTGAATACCCGAAACTTTGAAGTCTCAATTTCGGGACTTTTTTTGGGCAGTTCCATTTGGAATATCGAGTGGATTTCTTGGTGGATCTGACTAATACCCCTTCCACACGGGCTAGTTTAGTGTCATTTACATTAAGTGCACTACGGCTCCCGGGATATCACTTGCACTACGCGCCTGCTACACTGGTTAAGTTAGTGACACTCTGTAATGATAACAATGGCGCTAGCTGAAACTTTACGTTCCGAGACATTACGTATTCAGAAGTAATTTCTTCCAGTTTTACTTTTTTATAGATACATAATTGTTTTAAGACTCATTTTATTGCTAATCTTTTGCGAATATACGATGCTATTTTGACAAAATCGCTAGAATCCAATCCAAGATCCTCCGTCATGCTCGCGAGAAAAAGATGGCGTCGTGCATACCGGATGATTCTGTCTCTGTAAAGAATGTGCTGTTAGCGTTGGTATGCGCGCGTGCCAAGCGGAGGTCTGAAGAGCGAAGGCTAGAAATGGATATCGAAGCGGCGGCGGACTTTGCGAGACAGACCGAGGGACAGCTGCTTGCAAATATGTTCACGATGGCTTCCGTAATGTTCCACGGTGTACCCAGATTTCGGCGGCAGCAATGGGCATTCGAGCAAAACGAGCGCTGGTTTGAAGAAACACTGCCATATCTACGAGACAAGCACTTCAAGCAGGCTTTTCGTGTTTCCCCGGCCACATTCAGGTACCTCTTGGAGTCTCTTCAAAGTGTCGAGCGCCAAGACACAAACATGCGAAATGCTATTTCGCTTGAAAAGCGTGTGGCAGTCGCACTGTACCGTCTCTGTTCAAGTGCAGAGGATAGGACTATCGCACATCAGTTAGCAATAGGCCGTTCAACTGTGACCGCGATTTTTAAGGACTTATGTGATGCTGTCATCCTCCACCTTGAACAGCAATGGATCTGTATGGTGCGCCGTAACGAAATGGAATCACACTTGCGAGAGTTCCACGCCGTCACTCGCTTCCCCCAAGCTATCGGAGCTCTTGGTGGCTGCCACTTCCCTGTCTCTCCACCAAAGCTCCATGCCACAGACTACTATAACCATAAAGGATGGTAAGTTTATTTTGTTTTCTTACTAACCTGCAGTTCTGACTGGCATTGCATGATGCTTTTACATGCTGCACAGGTACATGCTGGGTGTGCATTGAATGAGATAGGGACGCAAAGAACAGTTGGATTTGGGTTATGCTAGCAGCTCAATGCGTTGTTGGCCAATGTACATTATAATTTCATTATTTTTTCGATGCAGGTACAGTATCATACTTCTGGCACTCGTAGATCATCAGTACAAATTCAAGTACATCAACGTTGGAAGTCCTGGAAGATGTCATGACGCCCATGTTTATGGGAGATCAAGACTTCGTTCGTTGGTCGATGGTGATCACTTCCAGTCACCTGTCGTCACCATAGAGGGAACCTCCATTCCACCAATTATATTCTGTGACCAGGCGTTCCCCCTCACGTCAAACTTGCTGAAGCCATTTGCCAATGCACCAAAAGGAACTCCGCAAGCATCTTTCAATTATAACCTATCGAAAACAAGAAGAATTGTAGAAAATGCTTTTGGGAGGGTCAAGGCCCGGTTCAGGCATGTGATGAAGAGGATGGAGTGCAACACAACACTAGGAAAGCGCTCCATCAGAACTGCTTGTACGCTGCACAACATCTGTGAGACATTAAGGGACACAGTTGAAGTTCAGTGGGAACAAGACGCACACGCACTCGATATGCTGTACGCTCAGCCATCTCGTGGTACCGATGTGTGCCACGGTGGCGGGCAAGCAGTAAGAAGTGCCCTTGCCACATACTTTTGGAAAAGGTACCAGTCATAGGTACCAGTTCCACCGAACTGATCTCTCGATGTTTCACTCATAGTAGGGGACAGAGAGACACGGAACAAGAAGTTCGGACGACAAATCCTCAGACTCAACAAAAGGTTTATTAAGACAAAAGGACGGATTACTAATCACATTGCCACGTGTGAATATCTCAATGGACTGTTACAGTAACCTCCATTGTTTATCCCTTTCAACCACAAGTAAACTGGTGTCATGGAACAACCGAGCACTCGGACAGATGAACAACGAACTCTGAGAACACTCTTCTGATGTCAAAAAACGAAAACAAAAAAATATGTTCTCTGAGTTGGCAGTTCATCTCAAAGAATGCAGTGGGTGTGCCCTGTTGTTTCATGAGACCAGTGTACTTGTGGTTGACATGGATAAAAGACTGAGGTTACTGTGAGAGTCTGTTGAGATAGCCATACCTGGCAATGTGATTAGTAATCCATCATTTTGTCTTCTCGCTCCTCTGAGTCACCTCTTGGGTATATAGTTGGGTCCCTGCAATAAATCTTTTGTTGAGTCTGAGAATTTGTCTTCCGTCCTTCTTGTTCAGTGTCTCTCGGTCCCCTACCTTGAGTCTATACCAAACTGCTTGATGTGAATAAAACTGCTTTGGATACTGTTCGTACACCAGTGTTTAGCAGATGAATGATTCGGACATGCCGGAATGGTTTCATTTCTTTTAATAATCTATTTTTGGTAATAATGCCATTAACACATCGAGGAGCTTATCCTCCCTTTCAGCAGCACGCTCTTGGAGGTGTAGCTGTCGCTTCCTCAGTTCGTGCTCTTGCTTCCTCGTTGTTTCCAGTGTGTGCCTCAGCTGGCGTTGCTCTTCAATAAGCTGTGCCAGTAGAGTGTCATATGCCGCTTGGCGCTACTTTTGTGCGTTTTTTTTTGGCTGTGAAGGTGGCGGCATATCCATTGAAGAGCTGGTGCCACCACACAAATCTGTTGAGGAAATGGGGCTCTGTGATGGATCCTGAAGATGCACAGTGGGGGTCGCTGGCATCGGCATGTCATCTTCCTCCTCCTCGCGCTGGCCATCTTTCTTTCCTGATGTTCCCACCATGTCCAAGAAGAGCTGAACTTGTATGCAGTCATCAAAATGAGACACTTGCAGAAAAAAAGCACAATGTGCCAGCGGATGTGGGGCATATTGTTTCACCGGGGTGTAGAGAAAAACTTTAAACTGTGCTATGCCTATACGAGACGTGATTTTGTTGAGACTAGGAAGCCTATCTTTTGTAAATTTCCTCTAAGTGACAACGAAACCACAGTTTGAACAGCTATGAAGTAGTGCAAAAAGTGTGCATATCCTCCTCATCATTGTCATGCGACATTCTTGTGTAAAAACTGTAGATGCTGTAGTGAAAACCAATAATCTAGCCATTGTAGGTGTCAGAGTGTAGGTGTCAGTGTCAACGATACCATCATGAAGAAAGCGGCCCGGAAAGGCCGCTTACCAATCGCCGGTCGACGGAGCACAGAGCCAGGTTGCAAAGCATCGCAGCTATGACCACAAGTTCCGGACATCCTGTGACGTCAGCTGTGACGTCATCATGACATGTCTTGGCAGGTTAGGACAGCTCTGGACATGCGAGGAGAAAAACACTCGTAATACAGAGGCTGTGAAAGCAAGAGTAAATATGCTCCATCCATCCATAAAACCATCAATAGCTAACAAGAAAAAGAATTAGTTACACAACAAATGATCCCACCACAACAGGAGCGCAGAACCATGCGACTGCTCCATCCGAGAGGCAGGCAGAGAACTGACTCGTAATGGTTTTTTTCTCCTGTATAAAGCCCGGCAGCTGCACCCCCTAGCGGTTACTTTCTCAACTAATCTCACAACAAAATTATTAAGAATCACACCAGCGCTACTGCCATTTCCAAGGCAGAAGAATATAGAAAAAGGCGGGGATGCCCGGACAACAGCAACCAGCACCCGACGTGCACTGACACGAAAATCGCAAACAAAGCGGGAAGAAAGTTGGCGAAAGCATTAGTTACACAACAAATCACCTCACCACAGCAGGAGCGCAGACCGATGCGACTGCTCTCCGTGACAGCCAGCCAGAAACTAAGCGAGCGCGGGGAGCGCACGTCTGCTTTCCGCGACAGCCGGAGAGAAACTGACTGGACCGCCGCTCCGTGGCCGCTACGCATACGCGCTCCTAGCGCCCTCTGGGGCGACCACCTCCGAGAGGCTAAGAATGAAGAGCATTCCTGCGCCCCCTGCTGGCCGTTCTCATTGGTCGTGACGTCATCCTATTGTCTCAGGGCTACCCTGTTTTTGTCCACTAATGCTCCTTTGGTCAATCTACAATGAAGCCACAGTATGACGTCATCATGCACCTGCGTGGCTCAAGGACGCGTACGCTCTAGACAGGGGACCTATTATTTATTGAATCACTATCCCATGATTATTTCCTTTATTCTTCTATAACGCTTGAATAGGAAACTATTGCAGAAGAGCACCATGCATGAAAGCTGATTGTAGGAATTCCAAAGTCTTACTAAATGAGACTTGCAAAAGAACAAAATATCCTAACACGTAACTCCATCAACGGCAAATAGGAGGACTAGGCACTCAACAAATCAACACAGAGTACGGGTAACCAGAAGCGCAGAACTCAGGGCAGCACTATCGTCAAGACAACAATGGTCCTTGTCAAAAGAGAAAAAATACAAAGCGTCAACAAAGGAAAGCAAATCCTACGACTACTGGGTAACAGAGGAAAACAAACAAACACTTGAACAGAGTGAAAAAGACACTCACAATCATTTTTCCCGTTCACAGCATTCCCTCATTGTAAATCCGCTCGTCACAAAATCCACCTGCATCGTCGAACACCATTCACCAGTGACGAACCACACATCCGCACCTCATCAGAGGCAGACAGAACCCCACCGAAGCTACGCTCTTCCACTGACGACCAACGCAATTACCAGGAGCAGAATTTGCGTGTCCAGACCCGTCAGTGTCCAAGAGAAAAGTGAATCCTTGCGCCCCCTGCAGGCCGTTGTCATTGGTCGTGACGTCATCCTATTGTTTCAGAGCTACCCTGTTTTTTTTCGCTAATTCTCGTCTAGGCAAGGTCAACCTGAAACAATGGTCTCGCGGTATGACGTCATCATGCAGGTGGGTGGCTCAAGGACGCTACGCTCTAGACATGGGACCTGTTATTTATTGAATCACTATCCCAAGATTATTTCCTTCATTCTACTATAATGATTCCATAGGGAACTATTGCAGAAGAGCACCATAGACAAGAGGAGATTGTAGCATTTCATTCCCAAAGTCTTACTGTACAGGGAAAAAATAATGGTTCAGCAAGACATTTCCATCCCAGCCGAGAGCCATGCAGCTAAGTGAATAATGACGCTTTGTTCCTCCTGAATAAAGTCACACACCTGTCCCCCTCGCGGTTACTCTCTGAACTAAATGAATCGCAAAATTATTAAGAATAGCTCTACTCCCATTCAAGGCAGCACTATCGTCAAGAATATTTCTTGTACAAAGAGAAAAAAGCTACATGTAGAAGGAAAGCATGTCAGAACAAGCCCAGGTGTCACATGAAAAGTCACACACAAAGAACTTACTTTTCAAGTGGGATCCCTGGTTCAGAAAAGCGTCCGCGCGCACACACACAGACGCACACTCACATTTTCACACTCACAAACACAAAGTCTATACTCACAACCACATAAATCCACATTATTCCTCAGGTCAATAATTATCCTACCATCGTCAAAAGATGGCTCACTCCTGTATGATGATCGCTGCGTAGAAGCACGGTAGCGTTTTCTTCGTGGAGGTATAGCGAACGTGCATTCCTTTCTTTCTTTCTTTTTTGGTTCGCTTCGGACGAGTGGCGATATCCTATTACATCCGGAACGAGGACCTATCGCTTTGCGATCGCATACAAGAGTGAGCCATCTTTTGATGCTCTTTTCTTCTTTTCTCTACTGTTTATGTAGAAGAAAGCCTCCTGCGTAAAAGCTGAATAGTGTTCTACCAGTGGAAGTGGGGTTGTTTGTTTGATTTTGTTGGGTGTTCGATATCTTGTCGAAGTAAGCAGTGCTTAATTTTGCAGGTTTTTGAGCAGAAATGCTGGTATCTGAGCACGGAGTAGAAATTTCTATATTTCTCTGCTCCTTAAGAAAATTTGTACGTCGTTTACCAAGCAGACCGCGTTTAGTTTACGCGAAGTAGAAAAATGAAGTTGTGTATGCTCTATGATGATCCGCCGCGGGCTTAGGCATTTTCCCTGATGAGCAGTGTTTTGTATGCGATGTCGCATGTCTGGACTTGTTCAGTAGTGTTGCAATTTTTACCCTTCGCTAATATCTTGTTGCTGCCGTCTTGTGTTAGACGTTGAGCTTCGTAGCGATGTGCCGTAACGCTACGATTATTCCTGAGCGCTCCGTGTGTTCAATGCGTTGTCCTCTGTGCGTGCATGCGTGTGCTTTTTTTCCTGATTTGTGACGTCATCGTGGCATGTCTGGACTTGATTAGCAGTGTTGCAATTCTTCCCGCTGCTAGTATGTTGTTGGTGACATGTTGTGCTAGCCGCGTGGCGATGTGTGGTGACCTGAGGTTTTAAGCCTTTTCCCTGCTCACCTAAGGAAATTTGTGTATCCCTGTCCTGTGCTTTCTTTACGCAAGGGTAATGCGTCTGTGTATGTGGCACTATCAGATACCAGACATGAGTGTCTTTTTCTTGGTTTATTGGCATATGCTTCAGGTTTTTTAAGTCAAGCAAAAGTGCGTGTAATTTATCGCTGCTCTTTTCTTATTTTCTCTGCTTTTTATGTAGAAGAAAGCCTCCTGCGTAAAAGCAAAATAGTGTTCTACCAGTGGAAGTGGGGTTGTTTGTTTGATTTTGTTGGGTGTTCGATATCTTGACGAAGTAAGCAGTGCTTAATTTTGCAGGTTTTTGAGCAGAAATGCTGGTGTCTGAGCACGGAGTAGAAATTGCTATATTTCTCTGCTCCCTAAGAAACTTTGTACGTCGTTTTCCAAGCAGACCGCGTTTAGTTTACGCGAAATAGAAAAATGAAGTTGTGTATGCTCTATGATGATCCGCCGCAGGCTTAGCCCTTTTCCCCGATCACCAGTGTTTTCGCATTCGATGTCGCATGTCTAGACTTGTTCAGTAGTGTTGCAATTTTTACCCTTCGCTAATATCTTGTTGCTGTCGCCTTGTGTTAGACGTTGAGCTTCGTAGCGACGTGTGGTAACGCTACGATTATTCCTGAGCGCTCCGTGTGTTTAACGCGTTGTCCTCTGTGTGTGCGTGCATGCATGGGCTTTTTTTCTGATTTGTGACGTCATCGTGGCATGTCTGGACTTGTTTAGCAGTGTTGCAATTTTACCCGATGCTAGTATGTTGTTGGTGTCATATTGTGCTAGCCGCGTGGCGATGTGAGGTGACCTGAGGTCTTAAGCCTTTTCCCTGCTCACCTAAGGAAATTTGTGTATCCCTGTCCTGTGCTTTCTTTACGCCAGGGCAATGCGTCTGTGTATGTGGCACTATCAGATACCAGACATGAGTGTCTTTTTCTCGGTTTATCGGCATATGCTTCAGTTTTTTGAAGGCAAGCACAAGTGCGCGCAATTTTTCGCTGCTCTCTTCCTCAGATCACCGATTTTACGAAGAAGACAGTCGCATGGTACAGCTGAGAAGAGGGTTTCTCTGATTGTTTGTTAGATGTTGTTAGGAACTCGGTATGTTGAGGAAGTCAGCTGTTAAAGGTATCCGTGAAGAAATGCTTGCATCTGAGCGCAGGATAGGAATCCTGAAGTACGGCACCCTCAGCGTAAATTAATTATTTTGGATGTGAATCTGCTTCCCTGCATGACAAGGCTGAAATGGGAAGAGAGAAAAAAAATGGAGCGCTTCATTAATAGCGATCCAAGTAATAGGGCAATTATAGTTTCCATAGCAAGTAGAATTTTAATGGGCTCCTAAAATTATAGTTTTGTAGTAGTTTTTCTAAACTGCAATGCAATAATCATTAATATAGTATACGAATGCCATCGTGTTCCCGTAAAAGCGTTCTGTCTTGTGCTTTGGCGTGCGCGAATGGAACTTTGCTCCCGGCTTTCGAGCCTTTTTGCTCGCAATGCGCGAATGGAACTTTGCCCCCTGGCTTCCGCGCCTTTTTGCTCGCAGGTGTAGCCTCAGACAACGAATGTATGAGCATAGAAAGGGTCATGTATTACATAAGCCTGGAGGTGATGTTGAGTGGTCTCACTTATTATTTTAAAAGAGCAGTGGTAGTTTACTGTAATTCTAATGACCATGATGAGCCTTTGAGGTGAAAATCGTTAATATGTAGGGTGCTTTTTTGTTGAATTTTAATGAGGGAATCAATGTCATTAAGAGTAGGACAAAGGAAATAATCTTGCGATTCAATGAATGATTGGAGTCTTTGCCGCTGTCTTCTTCTTCAGACAGGATGTGATGACGTCATGCAGTCTGTAGCAATGCATTGACCGTCACTGAAAAAAAAGTGTAGCAATAGAAAAAAGGTGTGTATTGCCCTGGACCGATTTATGATGAGCACTGTTTTTGAATAAGAGGAGTGCGTGTGCTTAGAAATAGTTTGATGCTGGTTTCCTTCTTTGTTTCTTTTCGCTTTTTTCCCCCTTATTGTCTGACAAACATGCACTGACATGCCTGGGCTTGTTCTGACATGCTTTCCTTCTACATGTAGCTTTTTTCTTTTTGTACAAGAAATATTCTTGACGATAGTGCTGCCTTGAATGTGAGTAGAGTTATTCTTAATAATTTTGCGATTCATTTAGTTCAGAGAGTAACCGCGAGGGGGACAGGTGTGTGACTTTATTCAGGAGGAACAAAGCGTCATTATTCACTTAGCTGCATGGCTCTCGGCTGGGATGGACATGTCTTGGTGAACCATTATTTTTTCCCTGTACAGTAAGACTTTGGGAATGAAATGCTACAATCTCCTCTTGTCTATGGTGCTCTTCTGCAATAGTTCCCTATGGAATCATTATAGTAGAATGAAGGAAATAATCTTGGGATAGTGATTCAATAAATAACAGGTCCCATGTCTAGAGTGTAGCGTCCTTGAGCCACCCACCTGCATGATGACGTCATACCGCGAGACCATTGTTTCAGGTTGACCTTGCCTAGACGAGAATTAGCGGAAAAAAACAAGGTAGCTCTGAAACAATAGGATGACGTCACGACCAATGACAACGGCCTGCAGGGGGCGCAAGGATTCACTTCTCTCTTGGACACTGACGGGTCTGGACACGCAAATTCTGCTCCTGGTAATTGCGTTGGTCGTCAGTGGAAGAGCGTAGCTTCGGTGGGGTTCTGTCTGCCTTTGATGGGGTGCGGATGTGTGGTTCATCACTGGTGAATGGTGTTCGACGATGCAGGTGGATTTTGTGACGAGCGGATTTACAATGAGGGAATGCTGTGAACGGGAAAAATGATTGTGAGTGTCTTTTTCACTCTGTTCAAGTGTTTGTTTGTTTTCCTCTGTTACCCAGTAGTCGTAGGATTTGCTTTCCTTTGTTGACGCTTTGTTTTTTTTCTCTTTTGACAAGGAACATTGTTGTCTTGACGATAGTGCTGCCCTGAGTTCTGCGCTTCTGGTTACCCGTACTCTGTGTTGATTTGTTGAGTGCCTAGTCCTCCTATTTGCCGTTGATGGAGTTACGTGTTAGGATATTTTGTTCTTTTGCAAGTCTCATTTAGTAAGACTTTGGAATTCCTACGATCAGCTTTCATGCATGGTGCTCTTCTGCAATAGTTTCCTATTCAATCGTTATAGAAGAATAAAGGAAATAATCATGGGATAGTGATTCAATAAATAATAGGTCCCCTGTCTAGAGCGTACGCGTCCTTGAGCCACGCAGGTGCATGATGACGTCATACTGTGGCTTCATTGTAGATTGACCAAAGAAGCATTAGTGGAAAAAAAACAGGGTAGCCCTGAGACAATAGGATGACGTCACGACCAATGAGAACGGCCAGCAGGGGGCGCAGGAATGCTCTTCATTCTTAGCCTCTCGGAGGTGGTCGCCCCAGAGGGCGCTAGGAGCGCGTATGCGTAGCGGCCGCGGAGCGGCGCTCCAGTCAGTTTCTCTCCGGCTGTCGCGGAAAGCAGACGTGCGCTCCCTGCGCTCGCTCAGTTTCTGGCTGGCTGTCACGGAAAGCAGTCGCATCGGTCTGCGCTCCTGCTGTGGTGAGGTGATTTGTTGTGTAACTAATGCTTTCGCCGACTTTCTTCCCGCTTTGTTTGCGATTTTCGTGTCAGTGCACGTCGGGTGCTGGTTGCTGTTGTCCGGGCATCCCCGCCTTTTTCTATCTTCTTCTGCCTTGGGAATGGCAGTAGCGCTGGTGTGATTCTTAATAATTTTGTTGTGAGATTAGTTGAGAAAGTAACCGCTAGGGGGTGCAGCTGCCGGGCTTTATACAGGAGAAAAAAACCATTACGAGTCAGTTCTCTGCCTGCCTCTCGGATGGAGCAGTCGCATGGTTCTGCGCTCCTGTTGTGGTGGGATCATTTGTTGTGTAACTAATTCTTTTTCTTGTTAGCTATTGATGATATCATGGATGGATGGAGCATATTTACTCTTGCTTTCACAGCCTTTGTATTACGAGTGTTTTTCTCCTCGCATGTCCAGAGCTGTCCTAACCTGCCCAGACATGTCATGATGACGTCACAGCTGACGTCACAGGATGTCCGGAACTTGTGGTCATAGCTGCGATGCTTTGCAACCTGCCTCTGTGCTCCGTCGACCGGCGATTGGTAAGCGGCCTTTCCGGGCCGCTTTGTTCAAGATGGCGTCGTTGATCTTCAATTAAACTTCTTGTCTCCACTCTATCTCTATCCATTTTTTTCTTTTTTATGGACTCTCGTAGTGCACAACGCTCAGCTGGCCTGAAAACGAGTTAGACGCTCCCCAATTAGTGTGGTGGCTTCCTGGAGGGTGCTGGTTAATGTGGGGGGTCCTAATTAGCTCTAATTTCTAATTAAATCGTGTTCAGGCCAGTTGAGCATTGTGCACTGTGAGAGTCCAGTACCTACTACTGCCAACGTGTATAATAACGATATTCTAGACAGACTCGCTAAATAGAAAAAATTTACCACACGCTAGTCAGAAGTGAAGTGAAGTGAAGTATAGAAGTAGTGAAGCACTGCAGTGAATGACGAGATGACGGACGTCTTCCGACGCTTGGAACCGTCGATTCCAAATTCCAAGAGTTACTAGAACACACATACTAGAAATTAAACTCTTTGGAAATGCACGCGTGAGCCTGAGCGAAATGTAAGACTTTACTCACCTGTACTTGTTCCCAAGATTTTCTATCTCTTTTTTTTACCTCCTTGACAGTCTTATGCACATCTTGCGCTTGCAGCACCTCTGCAATTTTTCCGTATACGCTTGCATTTCGTTTGGTTCGCCGTAAATCTGGTAAGTGGTCCTCCCAGGTTCTTATCAGAGCAAACGTTTCTTCTTCTGACCAGGAGGTCCTGTCTTTTGGGGATTCTGTTGTCACAGCATCGGACATCATATCGCAGTCGATATTTTCGTTCGGCCGGCGATCGCTAACGATAAAATTTTCAATTATGGCGCGGTGTGATAAGCAGCGGATAGGCCTAGGTCTGCACTACAGCCTGCTGCGAACAAGATTAGCTACATTCTTTTCAACAAGATTTTACACGGCGCATAACTGTGTGGATCTAAGTCCAAAAGTAAAACTACGAACTAATATTTTCAGCTACATCAGCTCTTTCTTTTTTATTTCTTTTGATACGCGCTGCCGACAAGTCTACGTAATCTGCCCACTCAAGCGAGCGAAGTGTGTTTTGCGAACTCACTTTGCCTTTAGTGCACTTTCCGCTGAGTGTCACTAAAATATGTCGTGCGACGTTACACGAATGACACTAAGTGCAAGTGTCACTCGTTGAGAATGACACTAAACTAGCCCGTGTGGAAGGGGTATAAGTTCGCTACGGGCTCTCTAATTCTGTAAAAAGAACGTTAGGTTGACTTGAGAAATTTTGGACTTCAATTAAAGAAATTCAATTTATTTTAATTAAAATCAGATGAAAATATTTTTGCAAGATGGGCACATTCACTTGCCGCACAAGTGAGCACACCACTATATTTCCGTCGCCCCGTTTTTTTATAAAGTCCGAATGACACGTTTTTTGAAACACCCTGTATAAGCATCAGTGCAACCGAGCAAATGTCATAGGCCTATATCTGGCGTCGTGGAGCACACATACTTTTGCTTCCCATGTCCTTTGTTCTTTTTCTGCATTTTTCGGCTGAGCTCGGAGAAGTGCAGCTGCAGTCGTGCATGACAGAATCGTCTGATTATTTTGTCTTTGATGGCATGGCAGTCTTGAATGTGGACATGTTTTGCTGCTGCGAACATTTTGTCATGCAAAAGTGAAATTATGTTTTCTTGGTCACAGCACTTGTCCATGTTTGCTCCGAAGCAGCTTTCACAAAGCAGACACATGGATGTTGTATACTTGGTCTGAAACAGACACTAATGCACCTGCTTTGTAGGACTTTGCTGTTGTGGAGGAGTAGTAGGAGGGCGGTGAGAAACTACATGGGTGAGAGTTAGAAACCTTGACCCCTGCCCTGAGCCCTGCGCGTATTTTTCCCCCGTGTGCGGAGGGTTGTCCGCGCGCTTATCGGCGGGGGAGGGCTGCGTGCGCGCTTACCCTCTCACATTTTTCAGCCTGGGTCGACTTCTTTCGTCATTTTTCAATCTGTGTCGACTTCAATCATAATTTTTTTTCAGCTACAACAGGTGTGCAGTAGGCTGTTTACATGAAAAAGATAGCCATACACAAAAGTACAAGTGAAAATATATTTATTATAATCAATAGTGCGAGGAATTATGCTGTGACTATGTGTGAATGGCAAAAACCCAGCCAAAAAACCTGAAGCAGAAGAAACACAATACATGTAGCAAAGAATATACTTATTAAAGGTATGATACAATAGCATTGAATAGGTATCACATATCAAATACAATATTTTTATTAACTGTAATCACACAAGTTTTCAATGAATCAGAAAGGATAGCACAGTTAATCAAAGAAGATATTCTTGATCAATACAATTACAATCAAAATTACAAGTTTTATTATATAACAAGTCTGAGACGTGAGAACCTGATAGATGTAAGTAATTTGGAGCATGATATGGAAGCTAACTTTAATATTCCAACGTGACACAAATTTAATTAATCAGTTTCTTATGAAGTGGATAGCGCAGACATAAGGAAATAATTCGAATCAATACATAACATTAATAGAAAACCTAACTGACGTATTCCCCAACATGTAGGGAAATAATAGCTACACAATATCATATCAAAACGAGAAACAGTCACAACATTTAATCAAAGAAGATATTCTTAATCAATATGATTACAAACAAAATTACAAATTGTATTATAAAAAGTTTAATATTCCTATACGTGAGAACCATCAGTGCGATAGCGGGAAGTTCTGATAGTTGTATGTAATTAAATGTGAACAGCACAGACCCTGGAAGACCATGGGACAAGAACACAAGAGGAAATAAAATCTCTACCACTACATTGGTTAATCAAAACAACAGAGGAGGAGAATAATCTATCGTTTTAATTATCATAAAATCATCCTCGTGACATAATCTAATCGAACACTATACAATTTTCATTCTAACAGTCACTAAAACGCTCACTTTGTTTTATGAATCCAACACAGAAAATATATTTAAAAATGAACTTCACCGCATAGCACGCTCCTAGTCAACAACCAGCGCTAATAATATCTGCCCTGATTTGTTTAAGACGGGAGGCGTACGCCTGTTTTGTGACACTTATGAACATTTTCGAGCGCAATAGGGAAGGTAAGTTCATTATTCCAACATTACACAATTAATCAATTTCTTATTAAGTAAACAGCATAGACATACAGAAATAATGAGAAACAAAACAATCAACGACTAGCATTAATAGAGAACCAAAACAATGCACAATCCAACATGTAAACAACAGACACATGCAGGAAAATAATTGAAAAAGAATCTACCCAAACGAGAAACATGCACGGAGCTAGCACTGAATAGCAGAGAAACACTTTGAACGGCACACCATCCAAGCGTAAACAATAGCACACACGCAAGGAAATAATGAGAAACACGATCAACAGCTAATAGAGAACCAAACAGAGTAATCTATCATTCAGAAAATCAGAAGAAAAAGTCACTCATCAGAAATTAGACATGTTAAAAATGAACTTCACCACATAGCACGCTCCTAGCCAACAAACAGAACTAATGATATCTGCCCTGATTTGTTGAAGACGGGTGCCAATAGATGTATGGAAAACCACGGAACACGACTGACACGAACACAAGACGAAATAAAATCTATACCACTACAATGAAGATATTCCTAATCAAAACAACAGAGTAATCTATCATTCAGAAAATCAGAAGAAAAAATCAAACTCATCAGAAAATAGACATGCTAAAAATGAACTTCACCATATAGCACGCTCCTAGACAACAACCAGATCTAATGTTATCTGCCTTGATTTGTTGAAGACGGGTGCTGATAGATGTATGGAAGACCATGGAACACGAACGACAAGAACACAAGAGGAAATAAAATCTATACCACTACAAAGAAGATGTTCTTAATCAATATGATGACAATCAAATTACAAATTGTATTATAAAAAGTCTAATATTCCTATACGTGAGAACCATCACTGCAATAACGTGAATATCTGTCATAACATTTCGAGCGCAATAGGGAATCTCAGTTTCATATTCCAACATTACTCAACTTTTAATTAACCCATTTCTTATTAAGTGAACAGCATAGACGTAAGGAAATAACGAGAAACAACACAATCAATAGCTACAATTAATAGAGAGCCAAACCTGCGCACCGTCCAACACATAGAGAAATACGTAATAGCTAATCGATCTATCAAAAGGCGAAATAGCACAGACTTAACACTATAGCACAGACTTACCGCTGAAGAACAGAGGAACACACGGCGACACGTAAACAACAACAGAGGAAAATAATCTATCATTGAACCATCATAAAATCGACCAATATACAATTTTCATTCTAACAAACACTACGTACATTGATGGAGGTATCGAAGACGTAGAAAATATGCACTGTTTTCATCTAGGTTTTCACTCTTTTCCTGAAAGCCGGGAGACTTTATGTCTCTATCTATGTGACCATAGCACCGCGCATGCTTTATCACTCAAAGGGTTAGGGGCTATATTACTTCGTCCAGCAAACGGGGCGCTCTAGAGGTCAGATAAGAGAGTTCAAAGGCGATACATTTTATCGTGCAGCGCAAATAGATGTCGATATCACTCGCGGGGATCACTATCTTTTCGCATCCTTTTCCTTGAAACGGAAATCTTTCGTCAAAGTGGTTGACAAGTCGACTAAGTTTGTAGAGATGCGATATTGTTATTGAACATGTAGAGAAAGTCAAAATTACTAATTTGTAGCCATGATACTCAATCAAAAACGAGAAACAAATTTAATTACATCAATTTTTGTAATATCTTGCAACAGAAATTTCTAATGAACCACACAGAAATATCAAATGTGTAATGCAACTCAGAGTTATGAGGCATTCCCATCTTAGAGGTACTTCCTTATGTCAATCGAGTGAACAATAATTATTTCAGGCAGTAAGTTCACAACTCATAGAATATCAGTCGAGTGAATACTTGAAACAAAGTCAAAACATTAATTTTCACGACAGGTGGAGATTATAGCAACCTAAACCAGATAATAAAATTTTAATCAATAAAATAAACATAGATATGCTTTTAATTAAGTGTAGATGGGCACTTGAAAACAGAAGAGACAATTGCTCTACATTGAAAGGATGGACAGATTTTGTAGTCGATACCATAAGTCATGGGAAGATGTGATAAAAAACTGCTTCGAAAAGGAGGAGCCGCGAAACTATTTCATTATCACTGCATTTCAATACGTCCTAGACATGGTCTTATTCGGAGATATGGAACAAACTACGGAACTGAAGGTGCAAGAATGTGTATGCCGAATCTACAATACTTATAGAAATATCTGCACATCAACGTCGGAAGGGCCACTGGGATTGATGGCGGAGTTTTTGAGGTTTGCTAACGAAGAATTGAAATACACTAGACCAGATGTAATTGTAATCATTGCAATGGGCATTGCATTCATCAAGAAAGCAGTCGGACCAAAGTATCATATACATGCGGTCTATATCGCACGATTCTCTACGGATTTGTTGAAATTACACATATCTGAGATGGGAAGTACATAAAATCTTATCACATGATATGTTCCACTACCACGGCAACGCATTTATTTTATTCTACCAGTCAGTGATGTCGAATGAACAGAAGTTCATTATTGTCGTGCAAGGTCTGATGTATTATCACCTGTTGAAACTCAACAAACATATCAATTGTGGTGGACCACCGGACGATTTTCATCAAATACTCTCTTGTACGCCATTCAAAAGTCTTCATACAAAGAAAGGAAACATCAATAAGAGACTGTGCTAGTTCATCGCGACAAAGTGCAAGTTTGTTGAAGCAATACAAACACGGCGACAACATAGCGCCTGCGTTAATCAACGCTGGATTCAAGCGCCCAATATTCAGAATAAACTATTTAATGTCTTCGGAATTCATCAATGAAGACAACAAACGAAAACTTCGGAGTTTGAAATAGGACTGTAATTTATCGAAATAAACAAGTGTATAACTGAAACAATAAATGTAATCTTTGTCATCATCATAATGAATTCTACGCATCACAATGAAACACACATTGCATTTAGCAGGGCTAGACATGTCTTCAGAATTCATCAGTGAAGACAACAAACGAAAACTTCAGAGTTTGAAATAGAACTGTAATTTATCGAAATAAACAAGTGTATAACTGAAACAATTAATGTAATCTTTGTCATCATTCTAATGAGTTCTACGCATCACAATGAAAAACACCTTGCATTTAGCATGGCTAGACTGAGAACAGTGATCGCTAAGGAAACGAATATTCCTCAATTTGTGTAAAAATTCTCATATGGAATGAGACGTGACCATCAAATAGGTTTTACTCGTCTACACTCTGTACAAGTTCAACACCCGCAGGATAGAAATGCCGGAGAAGGATCGGTCATTGAAATTTAGAGACGTGATACATCAGTCTAGGATTACAATAAGGATCACTAATCTCCTGTGAAAAATTATCATATTTCATGAATTAAATTCCACAGTGCATGTATATTCCTCAATCAGCTGCACTAGCCCAGACGTAGTAAAAGAAGAAGAAAAAACGTCTTTGACAAGCAACCCGATTGGAGTGGAGTAACGAAGACTACGTGATTAGAAATGTAGACTTGGTCTGCACGTCATGCTCGTAAAATCTTTCGTTTGCATGGTGGCATCTGATAATAGATTCGCTTTTCGCGAAGGCTTCGTATTATCTCCCAGGCACTGAACCCATATGCGATTGCAAAAGTCGATGACACTGTGTAGCGAACGCTTCGAGTTATCCCGCCGCAATCAGTTATCTTGCCTTATTTCCCGTTTTGCAATATCTTGGACGGCTCATTTTTCCTATCCAGTCATAACAATGGACAACTGTGTTGACAAAAATATTTATTTATTTGTTCCGCACTCCAATCGGGTTGCTTGTCAAAGACGGCTTTTCTCCTTCGAATGAATTCCGAAGATATTAAATAGTTTATTCTGACTATTGGTCGCTTGAATCCAGCGTTGATTAACGCAGTCGCTATGCTGTCGCCGTGTTTGTATTGCTTCAACAACTTGCACTTTGTCGCGATGAACTTGCACAGTCTCTTATTGATGTTTCCTTTCTTTGTATGAAGACTTTTGAATGGCGTACAAGAGAGTATTAGATGAAAATCGTCCGGTGGTCCACCACAATTGATATGTTTGTTGAGTTTCAACAGGTGATAATACATCAGACCTTACACGACAATAATGAACTTCTGTTCATTCGACATCACTGACTGGTAGAATAAAATTAATGCGTTGCCGTGGTAGTGGAACATATCATGTGATAAGATTTTATGTACTTCCCATCTCAGATATGTGTAATTTCAACAAATCCGTAATGAATCGTGCGATATAGAACGCATGTATATGATACTTTGATCCGACTGCTTTCTTGATGAATGCAACGCCCATTGCAATGATTACAATTACATCTGGTCTAGTGTATTTCAATTCTTCGTTAGCAAACCTCAAAAACTCCGCCATCAATCCCAGTGGCCCTTCCGACGTTGGATGTGCAGATATTTTTATAAGTATTGTAGATTCGGCATATAAATTCTTGCACCTTCAGTTCTGTAGTTTGTACCATATCTCAGAATACGACCATGTCTAGGACGTATTGAAATGCAGCGATAATGAAATCATTTCGCGGCTCCTCCATCCATCAAGGTTCGTAGTGTTTGTTAGAATGAAAATTGTATATTGGTCGATTTTATGATGGTTCAATGATAGATTATTTTCCTCTGTTGTCGTTTACGTGTCGCCGCGTGTTCCTCTGTTCTTCAGCTTTAAGTCTGTGCTATAGTGTTAAGTCTGTGCTATTTCGCCTTTGATAGATTGATTAGCTATTATTTCTCTATCTGTTGGATGGTGCGCAGGTTTGGCTCTCTATTAATTGTAAGTGTTGATTGTGTTGTTTCTCGTTATTTCCTTACGTCTATGTTGTTCACCTAATAAGAAATTAAAAGCTGAGTAATGTTGGAATATTGAAATTGAGATTCCCTATTGGCGCTCGAAATGTTATGACAGATATTCACGCTATTGCAATGATGGTTCTCACCTATAGGAACATTAGACTTTTTATAATACAACTTGTAATTTGATTGTAATCGTATTGATTAAGAATATCTTCTTTGTAGTGGTATAGATTTTATTTCCTATTGTGTTCTTGTCGTTCGTGTTCCGTGGTCTTCCATACATCTATCGGCACCCGTGTTCAACAAATCAGGGCAGATATCATTAGATCTGGTTGTTGGGTAGGTGCGTGCTATGTGGTGAAGTTCATTTTTAACATGTCTATTTTCTGATGAGTTTGATTTTTTCTTCTGATTTTCTGAATGATAGATTACTCTGTTGTTTTGATTAGGAATATCTTCTTTGTAGTGGTATAGATTTTATTTCCTCTTGTGTTCGTGTCCCATAGTCTTCTAGGGTCTCTGCTGTTCACAGTTAATTATATACAACTATCAGAACTTCCCGCTACTGCACTGATGGTTCTGACATATAGGAATGTTAGACTTTTTATAACACAACTTATAATTTTGTTTATAATCATATTGATTAAGAATATCTTCTTTGATTAAATGTGGTGATTGTTTTGATATGGTGTAGCTATTATTTCCCTACATGTTGGATGATTGGTTCTATATTAATGGTATGTGTTGATCCGAATTATTGCATTATGTCTGCTCTATTCACTTCATAAGAAACTGATTAATTCCATTGATTGACTAATTCCACTGATTAGCTTTCATATTGTGCTCGAAATTACTTAGATCTATCAGGTTCTCACGTCTCAGGCTTTTATAATAAAACTTTTAATTTTGATTGTAATCATAATAATTAAAAATATCTTCTTTGATTAAAATGTGCTACTCCCTTCTGATTCATTGAAAACTTGTGTGATTACAGTTAATGAAAAATATTGTGTTTGATCTGTTATACCTATTAAATGCTATTGCATCAGGTTTTTTGGCTGGGTTTTTCTCCTTCACACAGAGTCATAACATAATTTCTGACACTAATGACTTTAATAAATATATTTTTACTTGTACTTTTGTGTATGGCTATCCTTTGCATGTAAACAGCCTACTACACACCTGTTGTAGGTGAAATAAAATTACGTTTCAAGTCGGCTCAGGCTGAAAAATGACGAAAGAAGTCGGCCCAGGCTGAAAAACGTGCGACGGTAAGCGCGCACACAGCCCTCCCCCGCCGATAAGCAAGCGGACAACCCTCCGCACACGCGCCGCGCAGGGAAAAATACGCGCAGGGCTCAGGGGAGGGGTCAGGGGTCCAGGTTTCTAACTCTCACCCATGTAGTTTCTCAACCACTACATACTACTTGAAGGTGCTTTGTCCTCGTGGCGGGGTAGCGTCTGTTGTCACTTCACGGTCACATTTGGGACATGTCACATTGTTCTTCATGACACGTGAAATAATATATCCGCAATAATAGTAAAAGGCACTCCCTTCAGCTTCAGAAAGGTGTGGCCTTCCATACAAGAGATTGTCTTCATCAGTGTCGGGTTGAGAGTCTTGGCAAGCCTTGGAAGCGTCGAAATCAACAAAAAAAGGCCCCGTCATCGATGTCATATGACCCTGAGGTCCTTCAGATACTGTGAGATGCTGATTATTTTGAGAGTCATTTTGAACTCCAGTGGTGTTAGCATTGGATTTCGATGCCGAACTGTAGAGAACAGATTTCCAAGGGTGTCCTGAGTGAATTCTTGACGTTAATACAAAAGCAAAAGAAAGGTCCTTTAGTAAATGGTCCTGCAATTGCAAGACTGAAGTTGTAGAAAGTAGGACACCAGCCTGACATAGCTTGAAATGTCCATTTCCAATATGAAGATGTGAGAACATCTTCATGAAGAGTCTTAGAAAAGTAATGGAGTCCTCATGGATCCTTGCGTTGTGGAGGCTCATTGCCATTACAGGGTGCGGGCTGCACATGAGGTCGAACCAGCGGTTGACTTGCTCAATGAACCAAGCTGTCACCAGGATATGGGCCATCCGTGCACTTTCACCATTGTACGCAGAGCTGCAGCTGTGGAATGGCTGAAGACAGACATGGCATGCAATACTTTCATTTTATCAAAATGGTTTGGTTCTAGTAGGTCTTTGGTCACTTCAGGTGCAAGTTTGAAAGTGCTGTGTTCCTGGAAATCAGCAAGGCGCTCCAGTGAGATGACACACCCATCGTCGACACACATCGACACACCCACATGACATCGCCTGGGTGCAACACAATCGATTGTCGATTTATAAGGTGGCCACACAAGTTCTTAACAATGTGTGGCACATCTGCAATTACACGTACTGTTGTGTCTTTGAGAAGGTCATATCTGGCAATATTGCAACAACACTGTGTTTCTTAGAGTTGACTTTGAAGTGTTTCCACATCGATCTGTTTCCAGGTCCCATGTCAGTAGTGATGGCAAGTACTTTAAGGCCAATATCTTGGCTTTTCCGAATCGCAGACAGAACAACCTTTGCAGCATCCACACCACTGAATGAATCACCTGTAGACAAAGGAAACCGCCATATTAACCAACACGTTTAACATGGCAGCAAAAGAAGGTCACACATATATTCCTCCAAATTCTTCTAACACAATGGCGAATGAAGAAAGATCAATGAACAAGATGGCTGCCATAGGAGCATAAACAATGAACCAAGAATCTCGACTTCGATCATAGATACTATGCAAAAAGCCAAAGCCAGATTTACCTGTGTAGTGGTAGGCCACAACCTGTTTCCACCATGTAGAAATCCCACACAACATGAACACCAAGCCATGTGTTGTAATAGCCTTGAGTTCGTTGCCAGGAACTGGAAGAGAGGCATATCCACAGACTGTGCTTGTGCTTGGTTCATACTCGAAGTGCTGCTGTATGGCCATTTCGTCTACAGTGAACCCTCGTTATTATGACCCCCGTTAATCTGACATTCAAGCTTTATGACCGAATTCCTGGGGAACGGTTTCTTCGCCATGTAAAACCTCCCCGTTAATATGACATTCCGCTAATCGGACTATGACCGAGATTTTTAGGCGCAGCTGATGTCAAACACATGTATTATCCTCCCGTTATTATGACAGCGTCAGGCGCCTCTTAGAGTGGCTGCTTAAGTTGCTCATGAACAAAGTGACACAGTTAAAGTGGGTCGCAAATGATTAGGGTGACTCCAGGCGTTGTTGACCTCGAGATTACTCATACCTCTTCCCGGATTGCTAAAGTAAGAAAAACCATAAAAGACAGTGACCGCCCATCACTACCAAAGAGGCCAGTGAAGCACTGAAGGTTGCTTTATTGTTTTTTGAGCAACACAATGACATTCATAATGTTCGCGTGATTGATAGTGCTGTTGTCCAGTTAGAAAAGCTGATCACTGCAAGCTACACCAAGCAGTCACTGTTGACATACTTTTTTGTTAAATGAATTGTTGTGCAGCATCATGCGTGCGTTTTGTTCGGCCGTGCATACTCTCTGGTCCCGACCGGACCGCTTTCTCGTTATTATGACAATTCGCTTTATGACCAGAATCTGCGGGAACGGAGGTGGTCATATTAACGAGGGTTCACTGTACCATTAACAGACAACACCGCTCCTGAGCAATAAGAGCAGCAACCTTTGCCTCCAGTAACTGGAATACTTCATGTAAGATTTCAGGCCGAAACTTGATCCCTAAAAGATGGAAGCAACATATAGGTTCAACTTAATTTTTGCGGACTTTCTCAACGCAAAAGAAATACCTTGCACTCTGCGTCGGAGAGTTCTTGATGAAGGAAAGAAAAATTCTGGTCCAAGATATTACCCGGTAAGAGTACCCTGTACTCCCACATGAGAAATGTGCTTCAGGGCCTTCTTTATTGTCTTGTCAGACCACTTGCTCCCTCGGTTGCTGCTACGTGTTAGAGAGGCAAGCTGGTCATCATTGAATATTATATTCAGTTGCTCTTTCATGCTCTCCTTTTGCTCTTCCAGTTTTCGGACTCTCTTCTTTGTTCTCTGATTCTCACGCTCCAACTGTTTTATTCTTTCACGAAGCAGCATTCTTTCTGAATTGGGCAAATTCTGCACAAATTAAATACGCAAACATTAGACATAACACTACAAGAAAAAGGTGAATTCAATACAGTCCAGCTCTTAACCCTCACTTGTAGATCTGGTTGATTTTCACTACCAGACAAGTAATCATAGCTTCAAGACGGTCCAGCAACGTCAAATGTGGATGTCTCTGCATCTTCCTAAGGAACAAAAAAATATTATGGCATATTCTACACCAACATTCGGTCAACTGAACCAGTACCTCCGCAACATTGGATATTTGTCTTGCCAGAGAAATGTTGAGCACACTCGAGGGCTCCTGAAAATGTTTTACATATATATATATATATATATATATATATATATATATATATATATTACCTATACCATAGATACGTCGGTTACGTACACAGTTCAAGAAAAAGAAAAGACTCTGCAAAATGTACGGTATTCATGCTCACAGGACCGCTCGCAGTGGCTGGCGAGCTTCTTTCTCTTGGGGGCTACCTCCGGGCTTCCGTTTTTGTATGGGAGAACACAGTGGGGACAGCATTTGGTTTGTGTTTTTTCCAGTCATCGACACGATGCTGTTCAAATTGGCTTTCCTCCAAGTGCACCTGGAGTGATACACTTATTTACTTATGTGCATGCACAAAACAGTTGTTATAAGTTATAACGTACACATCGCAAATACGCGTACCCGGGCAAGCAGGTCTAAGCTGCTTATTGCCAGTAAGTAATTATTCCGCACCACGCCAGAAACAACTTACCTCACAAAGGTGGCTTTTGGGTGTTGGTTTCCAAGTGCCGCCACGCTTAGTCTTCCTTTGCCCCAAACGTCGCCTTTTCAGATCAGAGGGGAAACGAAACATGCGGAAAAGCGCGCGTATTACATGCGTCCTCGCCACATGGCGTGGTGTGATGCAATTGTTGACAGACTGTCGGTTGCGTACTAGGTCCCAGCACATGGAACCATCGAAAATTCGACGGAAGAAAAACTACTGCGATTTCAGTGGAGTTCTTTGACATTTGAACTTTAGAAGGTACAACCTTGTCGCTGCACATAAAGTTTTGATAGGTATATATTCACTTTTTAGTCCCTTTAAATACACCCAAGGATGATCCTCAGTGATATCTACAGACGTATTATGACATAGGAGACAATGATAATAGTTCAAAGAATCAAAAATTTGCATTCAATACTTGCAAAGCAGTACTGTTCTCAATGGCAGCCCTGCCATGGTCGCTTCGCATCTGTCCTTCCTGTGCCTCTCATAGCAGCAGAAGACAATTCAATATCGTCATGACAGCACTTGTTCATGGTTCACGAAGTATTATGTGCACCTCCAGGTGCATTGTGAGAGTGTGTAGGTAGGTTGTTTAACATATCTTTGCGGAAAAGCAGATTCGAAAGAAAGGTAACTCAACCATTACTGTATACACGCCTGGCATTCAATAGCAGAGAGAGAAGGATAAAGCAATCAAGCAAGTTTGCATGCGAACCTCAATAGAACGAAATTCACGAGTAAAAATATTTCTTTCTTTGTATCTAAACCGGCGAAATGTCTGTGCAGCTTAATGTTTTATCAACTCAGAACTGTTCTGTTCAAAATACATAAAAAACACGCTACTTTTAAAATAACGTTTAATTGTAACATCAGCTTTGTTTTCTAAAAATTATTAACACGTCATACCAGTTGTCTAATCCATGGACCCGGAACCGAAGATGCTCTGTTTTGCCTTTTGTTGGCAACACCATCCAGGCTTCGACAATGTGTCGGTGTACGTATGTGGACAGATTGAGATAGGACACCATAGAGAAGGGGGAGACAGGGGGCGTGGTATGTGCCCCTGAATGACTTCCATAACTGTCATCATTCCACTGAAGCATGCAACTCTGCATTGTGAGGCATCTGTTGTGTTTGTTCCTTTATGACTATGAGCCTTGTCCACTAGAACACTACAACGATGCTTCGTGCACTCAACCATGCCGCAGGCGGTAGCTGTAGCTTCGGAGCTTTGTAGCTTCCTTCGCCTGGCCTCCTTCACCTAACAGTACCCTAGTAGTACTTAGTGACCTCAACTTGTCCACAAGGTGCAGGACGCCCTGCACACGGTTTAACTATACTGTGGACGTAATTAGCCCCTGTAGGTAATTGGGGCCACCCCGTATGTCATTACTGTAATTGGGCCCATCCATACACGAGTCTACACCCTCCCGCATCTTGCTGGTGCCGGCAAGTTGATGTCATAAATACCCAAATTAAATGAAACGACAGTAGACAGGGACAATTTATTAGAAAATCAACTACTTCACACTGAGGAAAGCAGCAGCACACGCCTGCTGACCATCACCGCTCCTCTGGTCATGACCTTTGCAGAGTGACACACGAGGCTACTGCCCAACAGCTCTGCACATCCTGGCTCGCCAGGTGTGACATCATCATAGCAGTTATTGGAAGTTCCCTGGGATGTTGTTGAAGCTGCTATCATTGTAGTAGCAATTTCCTCAACTGCAAACAGCTACTTGAATTCAACATCCGTATGGACTGCCAAAATGTCATTATGATGTCTTTTTCTTCTGTTACAGCGGATCAAAACCCTGACGGCGTTGCTTCCAGACAGCAACTGCAGGAACGCTGGATTATCGACGCCATCGCTGTTGCTGCAAAGGCCGTTTGTTGGCTGCTGGGATTTCCATTATGCTAACGCCTTATTCATGAACCCCGAATAAAAACTACAATGCGCTCAAGCACATTTCAAACTGGCGAAAGCAATTTGTGGTGTAGTGAGACATGATCACAAGGAGCAGCCCCAATGCTAGCAGCAAGACATCACACATGCCACTCACTTTCCTTTTCTATTCTGTTTTGGTCCATTGCATACAGCTTTCTTAGTCTGATCAGGATATTAAAGTATAGTCACTGTTCTCTGAATATGTGACACAGGTAACGTGCGATGACTACGAGTTTCATGCAAAGCTCCATCTCGGGCTTCAATGGAAAATCTTGCTCATTGTGGATCGAACAGCTGAAGTTCTACTTTGTGGCCCACAGCATCTTAATCAGTTACGAGCAGTTAAGAAACGTGCTCACATTCTGACTCAATGTGATACAGACACTTTCGAGACTTTTTGTGGTCACTTAGCACTGACATGTTTCCAGGACATGTCGTTCAAAGAAATCTTTGATGTGCTGCAGTGACAGTTCAAGCCTAAGCCATCACAGTTGCACAGCTACTTTATGTCTCATCAGTGCAATCAACAACCACGGCAATCAAGTGCTCATTATGTCGCAGCACTCCACGAGTACACCTCTCCAGGTTCAGATTTTCTGCATACTTCCCCTGTGGATCAACCGGATGCTACAGTAACGATGTCAGCAGCAACACTAGTTAAGCTTAACGATGCTGTTTCAGAACTGACTACAGCAGCAATATTGAGTTCGTCAATTTTTAGCATCGACACCTGGCCCACACATATATCTCAACTGCCCTTGGAACAAACGCTTTGGGACCATTTTGGTTTGTTGTGTCTGGGATGTCAGTTTGCAACAGCGTTCCCTAGTTGAAGCAAATGTATCATGTCATTGTCTTTTGCGTTTGGCCTCAGCCAGCGAATAATCAGCAAACGTACACAAGAGGTTAATGCAGCAAAAAACTCAAAGGGCTAACGATGCAAGAAATGTTTCTACTGCACTCAAAATCACCTTGTTCAGACTGCCCGCATAAGAGGGCTGTCTGCCATTTTTGCATGCAGAAAGCACATGTCGAAAGGGTTGCTGTGCGCCAAGTCATGCATTTATCATTCCCTTTTTGTGTTCCAGCTTTCAAGAACTTGTCTGGTATGTGTATCGTTAGATCAATGGATTATCTGGGTGGCCTCGAACTTCCGACCGCAACCACACAAGTTAACGTGATGAACAGTTGTGAACCTTGCCTATCCTTTCATTTCACTTTCATTTTACGTGTTCTTGTAGTTTCGTAGTGACGAGCGAATTTCCGAAAGATTACATTTCCAGTTTCTAGACATTTCTCTACAAAGTAAAGTATACAACAATGGCCACATATGTTGGCAGTACTTGCAAAAACCGGAGAAGTCTGTACTATCATTCATTTCCAACCATTCAAGAGGCATAAAGAAGGGGGTGATAACCACGCTCATTCGGAGAGCCGTAGAGGAGTCGTGCGATCATAACATAGCGAAGGCCAGATGCTTGGTACAGGCAGGACATCCAGATGATTTCAGTAGAGGGAGGATCCGTAGGCTCCTGGAACATAAAAGGAACATCCAAGGGGCAGACAACGACTCAAGAATTCAGTCCACCATGATGCTACATGCAGCCACCCATAGACTCATGAAAATAGGTTGTAACGTCAATGTAAAGTGATCCTTTTTGTGAAGAAGAGACCCTCGTTGCTGCTGGGGTATGTCGCAAATGCATGCAGTGATGAGCACTCGAAGCTGAAAGTGCTCGGACGAACATCTGTTAATCTGTGTGAAATGTGCTTTGTATCTGTCTGAGTCCAGGCCATAGGTCACGAACTAATTCCTGTCTCCAGGACAAGCGATAATGATGTTCCTTCAACTTACAGACCAGCTCCACTTTTTGGTGTCCCCTTCTGAACTACTGTCCCCTTCTTAAACCGACAGTCCGGAGGTCTGGTGATTTTCGAATAACGACTGTCTTACATTCATTTACCTCATTTCATGGGCCTCATTTACACTTTACTTTATGCACCGTCACCACCCAGCTGTAAATGCTTTTACAGCCGGACAGTGCTGTGCGGTGCGGTGTGGCAGCATTACATTGAAAGTAAATGGACTAAAACTTTTTATTGCACAGAATGTTACACTGGTTTATATGATAGAGTTGAGAATGCTGCGAGTTATCACAAATGACAAAGATGGTGTAAGATACTAGTTGATGTCACTGAACCAAGACCAACCAAATGTCTTTAAAAGTAAAATGTATATAAAGCAGCACTAACAGCGAATGCAAAGCACAGGTATTGCAGAAATGAAGCACTCAACATAATTCAAATGAATTGAGACTTCTGAGTAAAAACTTTCTAAAAGTCCAAATGTGCAAAGTAGCAAACACGTGCAAAATGCAGGTAAAGCACAAAAAGCCACTTGACATCACACATGTGAAATGTTACCCTAAATTAAATGTTTAAAAATGTAACCGGCCTGAGTTGCACAAACCCAGTAAACCAGAAATATCCTAGGTACGTCCCACAAAGGTCGCACACGTCGCACATGTCCGTCACGTCTATGCGACGTTACCTGTACGTCCGCAATGTGACTTTCAGAAATATCTTACTTTCTATATCCCTGGGACATCTCATAGATATGTAAAAAGAAAGGAGCAAGCGCGCGTTATTTTTCGGATGCATCTAGGGCACGTGACCCCTAGTTGCATGATGTAAGCAAGAGGGAGAATTTTTGGGTTTATTTATTTTTCCTCCTGTGATTGTGTGACCCTCGTGTAGGAAGCGTATTGGAAAACAAGGCCATGGTCCTCACTTTGGAAAGCTCGAATTCGGATACAAGCAAGGGACGGATGAAATGATTCAAAGCTGGCAGGGCATTTACTTTCCATGCCACTTGTTTGTTCCTTTCTTTCAGTCGCTGTACACCCTCTCGTGTGTGACCTTCTAGCCAGAAGTTAAATGTCCTGCCAGTTCTGAGTTATTTAGTCCATCTCTTCCCTGTGCCCATATTCAGGCTTACCCAAGTGAGGACCAAGGTTCTTCAATACCTTTGCTGTATGAGGGTCACACGTTCACTGAAGGAAGACCATGTTGCGCAGGGTTTCACAACAACTGCTTACAAGATAGGCGACGATGAGCAGTCATTTGCTCACATTCTCAGAACAACTTTCGCAGGCATTTAGCAGGCAGCAGAGGTGCCGCTGTGACTCTTCTTTTTCTGCAACCTTTCGTTCGCATGTCTTAGCCATGTTTGAGTGACTTTCTCGATGTCAGATGCTGTCGCAGCTGCCGGTGGGGTTGTGAGTGAACCTGCAAAATATAAAGAGGTCACCTCTCTTGTGTGTAGGCTCCATGTGCAAGCTTCTTATTGAGCAGAACCTTGTTAAATCAACAAACAATCCTAAATCAAGGAGCCATTGAAATTAATTACAGTAGAGCCCCTTTGTAGTAAACTCTCTCGGACTAGGACGACATTTTACACCAGCCAATTTTTAGGGCCTCTATAGAGACCGGAGTTTCTCGTTTACTACAAGCGGAGTTGCTATAATGAGGTTCTACTGTAGTTGCCACTCGCCACCATCGTCATTAAATTGGTCACAATCAAACTGATTGGTCACCAGAGTGAAGACTTTCTTGTGCATGTGCATAAATATCTGCTCTACAGATGCGCTTAAAGCTCAGCTACGCCGATTTTCGAGTGTTACAGAATGGAATAGTACTCACACGATGTGTTCATAAGGGAACACTGATTATGTATGCAAAATAGTTATCCCAAACTCCTCGCGGTTTTCCGAAAAAGTGAATTTTTAGTTTCACTGACATCCCGTCTTGTGGCCCGCAAACCCTGTGTCGACGACACATTCGTGGTCTGCCCGCGCTCCGGCTTGGCATGGCATGGCTTTTGGCTTGGTTTCTTCCGCCAAGCCGGCCAGTTTCTTCTGCCGAGCCGTCTGCTGCGCAGATTCACATTGGGGAAGTGATAAACAGTTAGCTATTAGGGAGCCAGTATATTTCTGGACTTCACTAAACCCACGAGGAACGTGAGTTTTGCTTCCTTCGACTGCAAAGCATTTGCTAGGCCAGTACAGACATCCTGGTGTGATTCGTGTTCTGTGCTGCGTGCCGAGAATGCGTGAGCGTTTTGCTCCCGTCTGCAAGAACACTTCAGCATGCAGTTCCAATGTTTCAAACCACAATTTTCCGAAAGGCGAAAGAGAAATCTATTGACTGCAACAATCGGTTACAACTCCGACTGGGTGCCACCTTCGAAAGCAGCGGTTTGATCTGTTTATCTGGCTCATACGAATGTTACGGAAGCAATGCGCAACTTGTTTCACAAGAAGCCGAAGATGTCTCGTCCGGGATGCTGTGCTAACCTTATCTGCAGCAGGAGATTGCAGGGGCAGGACTAGGCAGCCGATAAAGGTAAGACTCGTAATGCTAAGTCAGTCATGCGGTGCAAATTGCATCACGTAGAAGAGAAAGATACGCTATCTGTCAGTTACTGCTTCATCCTTTAGAGATTACGCCCCAGCGGGTGTATTCTCAGTACAGATTTGGAATTGCCTTATTTGTTAAATGATTTCACAGGCGTTCTGGCACCACCGAAAAGCTTGCACTCCACGTCTCAACTACCACCGTCTGGGTTTCAAGCTGAAGGCTGTCACCAGTGCCAACCAGACGCCCCTTCAAAGTTCATCTGTTTTTGTTGACGGAACAGTGACACATGGTACTGAGACATTTCATTTTCTGATTAATCAAGTGCATTCCATCACTTGTGCTCGATTTCTTGTGTTCGTATACCCTTGCTGTTGCTCGCTAGCTTAGAGCAACCTAAATGTCATAAATTATGTTTTTCTAGACATTCAAACAGCATCATGTGTGCAACGGTACATACTTTTTCTCAGGTGAAGTAAGGTAAATCTGTCCGCCGTGGTGTTCTGGCAGTGCAGCAGAAGCTTGTGTTGCATTCAAGTGGTATCATGTATACAAAAACTTGTTTTATGCCTTTCTGTAGCTGCTGTACTAATATTGTGAGTACAGAGACATTCCTGCTATTGTTTGTATCATCTGCAGCAGTATATTGATAATGTTAATTATTCAATGACTTCAGCTAACATTTACATTCTTACTTCCAAGTAAACCTGTCACGCAGATGCCCTACCCCTTGGTATGCATAGTTCAAGATTGTACCGAAACAATCCACCTGGAGCATTATTCTTCAATTGGCAGTGGTATTACTATCACAACACACCACATACTGCATGTCTATGGTGTGTGTACAATGCATCAAACCTATTCTCAAGTACAGGCCAGGTGGTACGCAATTACAACATGAAACAACTGACACAGAGACCGTAAAGTCATGCCTTTTCCTCCGCGCCTCGGGTTTCATGTTATTATCCTCAAATGCAGCTCAATCCGCCTGTGCTGTGCAGCATGAGCAAAAGCATATATTGTTTGTGGTCACATGACACGGAACATAAATACAAGTGAAACCTTCCTATGTTGGACACCCGCAGTGCAGCCGAAGCGTGCCCTACTTATAGAGGTGTCAGAGTTACAGAATATGACGGCAACAAAAAATGGAAGAGATCACAGCTGTGAGAAATGTCCCCCTTCTTCAATTTAAGGTCCTTAGTGGTACCTGGTGGTGGTGCCTGGTAGTGGTACCTCTACCGACTCTTCGCTGATAATTATTACTGATTTTAGTATATTCAATTCCGTTCAGATTCTACTCAATGGCATTACCTCTGGAGCTTTTCGAGCAGCAAGGACTTGTCTCTGAAGCGTCAGCCCACTTCTCATAGCTTTGGTGCAGTGCTCGTTCAAAGACTCTAGACAAACTGAAGACAAGTGCTCACATAAAGAATTACAATGTAGTCTAACAGCACTTGTTTTTGGACTCTAAAAACTAAAGCAACAAAATGCCGAGAGCAGTATAGGGGAAAAAAGGGGCAAAAGTCAAGGCCACTGGCTCATTTTGGGTCTTTTTGGTGCAAAGATGGGCCGATATTGAGGTAATGTGGCCAGGGTTTTGTCCGACTTTGCAGTGAAAACCCTATCCTACTTCCAAGATAGGGTGGTGTCCAACATAGAAAATTTCGTCCCCATGTAGTTTCAATGGGAGCCTGCCCATGCAATGAAATCATGGGGAGTTGTCCGAGGTAGGGGGGTGTCCGACTTTGGAGGTTTTACTGTACTATAGAGCATTCTACATCATGTAATCTAACAGTTGTTCACGTTTGAATATTTTAACCATGGAATTTACCCTGCATGCACCATACCATGTCCAAACACGAACAACTGCTAGAGAGCAGCATGTATTGTTTCCGTATAGCACTTATGGCTTGCGTCCTGTGATCGGAAACAGTGGTGTCTTTTTTCTGCTATAACCAGTAAACTACAGTAAAGGTTTAAAAATAATGTGTCATACCATAAAGCACTATTGGAAACGGCAGTTTGTAAAACTAGAGAAAACTATCATTAGAATGGGGGACATGTTCTACGGTGAAATTTTTTACAGTATGTGCTGTACCACGTAATGCACTGCAGGCCTATCACAGTACAGTATGGTAACGCTCTAAATACTGATTTGCTCAAAAAAGGAATGTGTGCGTTTCTTGTACTAACTTCCCCTTATGCAAGGTTGTAGAAAAATGTTTTCAGCTAATGGAGAGGGAGAGGACATCATTCTGGAGTCTCGTTGACCTATAGTGTGTCGTGTGTGAAGGTCATTTTGAAGAGTGTAGGTGGTACAAGACTGTGTTCCCACATTCTTGGCAGTGTTGACTAATAACCATAATAAAGTAGAGGGTACATTTGTTGCTTCATATATTTGTGTCATGGCAAAGTATGTAGAGATACATCTGTCTCAACATGCAGGTGACAAAACTGCTTTTTATGCCTAAACTATGACAAATAGTTGTCTGTTCAGCGCCACTAATCATGTGCCGGCCTCCATGACATGTCTGTGACATTCCAAAGTAATTAACATGTCGCATAGATGTGTGCAATGCTGAAGATGACTGTGTACCTTCTATGGATTCTTGATTCAAGAAAAGTACTGTGTGATTTGCTAACAGCGCCTGGCTGTACCTTCACAATTCTACATAAAAATATGTAAAGTTTGCCGAAGGAAACATCATGAAGGTCCATAGCGAAAAACCCTGAGACGAGGTATATGAAGGGACATACATAATGCCTCAACATAGCGTGTTTATGTCCCTTCTTGTATCTCCTCTTCAGGTCTCGCCATCATGGACACTATCATCAGCTCGCTTGCTGTTGAACCGTTCTTTCAACGATAAGGGTCACTTTCATGGACTGGACGGCAGCCAACATGCTGTCAATAAAAAGAATAATGGAAGGAGCTCAATATGATCCTTAGGCTGTGCGTGGTCATTGCTTTCTGACAAATGGTGACTTAGAATTTCAGGACAGTGCCTGCAGTGGTAGTATTCTTGTGTTCTCACCCTTGACGCCCATTGTTTGTCATCGGTCACCTGTAACCTGCTGATATGCACATAGTTAAAACAAAGTATAGTTGTATTTCTTTGAATACAGTTGGTACAGCACATTGTTTTTTACATGTTCTTTGGAAAATATAAATAAAAAATTCTCTTCTCTGCAAGTCTCCTGTCAGCTCTACAGAGCAGCTTCGAATTTCACTAGAAGCCACATGTGAAACCTAGACCAAACTAGTGGTGAAGGTCCATATAGGTCATAGATAGATACTATTATTATTATTAGATCATAGGTCAGGCTTAGGTCCTGGTTGGTAGCAACGCATTTGAATCTTATTAAAAATGGGTGCAGGAGGTGACCAACATAACTAAATACACCAACTGACTCTCACAAATTTTGTGATGTTATACTTTTGAAACAACATTAATACGCTGCAGTGGTCTTTTCTCCTTTGTTCCTTCTAACCTAGAAATATTAGGTCTTTGGCATCACCAGCCTTAGTTGCTGAGCATGCAGTTATTTACGTTGAGCACTGCTGTTTCATATTTGTTTCTCTGGACAAGCAAGCCCGCTTCCCCATTTTGATAAGAGTCTTTCAGCTTTGACAGGGCTATTGTGGACAAGGGAAACATTTGGAGTATTGTGTATTTTGCTATGAAGGCAGAGGACACCATCAACCATTTCCACCAAGGTTATTAAATTTGTGATAAAGTACATATACCTTTTGTCACTGACTAATTTGGTGGCAAAGTTACTTGAGTGGCAGTTGTGCAATTTTAAGCACATGTTTAAAAAAAATAGGATATGGGAAGTGCTGACTGGTTGAACATGTGGAGTACCCAATATAATAATTAGGGGTTTACGTCACGAGACAACTGAGTGTGGAATACACAGCACAGTGTAATGTTCCTTATTCTAGCAATGTTAGCATGGTTCAAGAAGTGGGAAATGTTGCACTACCCTTAATAACATCTGTTGGGCCCAGCAAACAGGATACACATACCCTGATCTGAAGACACTATGCCTAACTCAAAAGCAATATGAGATCGACCCGTACGTGTTTATTTGCTAAACTATTATGAATGAAATATGGCCTTTGTGCACACTGAAGTAAACATGCAAAAAATACGTATAAGGGCTCTCGACCTACATGCCGCGATGCGCTCTACGAGATAAACAACACACTACAAAACTACATCCAACACTTTTTGTGCGGGGCAACTTTAATCAGCGCTTTCATATAACCGACGAATGGTTCAACGAATGCAGTTCGAGTGGTCACGATACATTCCTACGTCGTTCATTGCAGTCGCGCTATGATGCTGCACAATATATGTATCTCGTGTAACAAGCCTGGCAACCGCACGATGTGCATGGGCAAAAATACGGCCTTTTTTCTTTGAAGACCAGTCATCTGCAGGTATATGCTCAAACGATCACCAAGTCTCACGTTGTTGCTCAATCGCTCCCATTCCTGCACTTGTAGTAAAAGCAGCAAACGGGTTGACGTGAATGGCAGCTGAACGGTTGAACTGCGAAGTTCTCGAGCACATAATCACAATTTCACGCCGAAAATGATGTTGAGGTGAGTTCGCGGTTGTTGTTTCCATCGTTCAATAGTTCTCGGGATTACCTGGGACGAAACGCTCATCGTAGCCGGCGGCCATAACTGGATTTCCTCGCAAACGGGAGAAGACGCCAGGGAAGTCAGAGAAAGCCTCAGCTTTCATCCAATCAGACGCACGATTCTCTATCTACGTAGATGGAGCAGGTTTATCCCATCTACGTCACAAAAATGGCTGCGCCCATGGCTTGTTTTGGTTTCTTTGATGAATTAATATTCGTAATAGGAAGACAAAATTGAGAAACGAAGGTGCGTTTCGGGGGCAGTTGGATGTGCTCGTTCTGAATATCACAACCGCTTCAACACATCGGGAAATCGGCGTAGCTGACCTTTAAATGGAAACGCACAGGTTAGTTCTTACAGATGGTTTTGTGATGCACACCGTTGCATGAACAGAAAAAAGCTCAACCTTGTTCCGGTTTCATAGCGTCGCAATTCCTGACCGAATGAGTTGACGTGGGAGTGATTGAGCAGTTCTACCCAGCTACTGCATTGACTTCCTCTTTCATGCTGCCTTATGGCATGAACATCGCACAGAACCCCTATACGTTTGGCAGGAAAAATTTCCCTAAAATTTTGCAGGAAAGGAGACAGCAATTTGCCAATCACGCGTACATCAGCAAAAACATGGAGCAGCGTATAACGTCAATTTTACCAAACAGAAATTTGACACAATCACCACACTGCAACCAGTATGCAACTACAGTACAGAAACAGATGACATACTTAGCATAATACACCTTTAGCATGATAGCTGTGAGCTGAAGTGATTGGAACTTTTCCTTTGACCCTGTCCCAGTCCAATTAAAGCACACAGCGACTTCGTCTGACAAGAGATGGTGAGAATCCGTCGTACGCTGTCACCAGTGTTATTGCCTCCCAGTGTTGCCATGAACTTGTGCTGCGAGGCAAATATGTGATTGCATCATTCCAGAAATATCTGTCTGGAAATGCTGAAGCAGTCAAACTGAGGCCCAATTATTAAACAGTGTGAGAGGAAGCAGGCTACAAGTAGGGTTCCTCATAATTGGCAAGCATGTTTGTTGAGAACTGGAGGAAATGTTGTTTGTTTTCACCTCTCCTATTTTTTTCTGCACAGTGACAAGGACAACAGCTTTTGGCAAACCCTTTCTGAACTGCAGTAAGAGTAGCAAAAACAACAGCAGGTCAACACTGTTCAAAGATTTTCTAGAGAATAGCAGGTAATGCTCGTGATATGTCGTCCATGCTTTAGGAGGGAAATTAGCCCAAGGTAAAAATGAGCGAGGGCATGAAACGTATTATCAACTGGGCAGTACTTAAGACAAGGCAAACGTTGCATACAGCAGTGCTTCTCATTAGCAATGGCGAATGGTGTTGGCAGTTTAATCAATAGTAGACCTAACTGACATGTAGCACAGATAGTCAGCTTTTCTGTGTGAACATGGTTCCTATATACTACATGCTTACTGAGCCAGTTCTTTACAGTAAATTATACTAGAGTTGTGCAAACAGTGAGATTCTCAAATATGAATAGCAAACAAGCACCTAAAAAACTTTCTCTGGATATTGAACATCACGCTCCAACAAAACTATTGCAGCCTTGACACTGAATAGTCAGGCCCACTAACATATGGACACTGCAGATATGGTACTCATGCTTGTCAAAGGGGCAGGCACGTAATAATAAAACTAATTAGGGCCCTTTTCTGGGGATATTTTTATGGGAATCAAGGCTAAAAACCAGAATACAAGATACAAATGGGCGATTGAACTTAAATTTGCCTCATTTGGTAAAAAGAGAGAGAGAAAAAAATCAACCTCATGGCCTACTAGACGTCGTTTCTTAAATTGGGCTTCACGCAGTGCTTGGTACCATGCAGTGAAGCCGACTTGTGGTATTGCGGGATGCTGTCAAAGTCCAATTTCAAGTGGAAATCATGCTACGAACGTGACAAATGGGATATTTTTGCAAATTTTATCTACGTGTACAGCTGGCTTTTGGTGCCTTTGCAAGGATGGTACAGAAATCACACGTGTTCATAATGCAGCATGACAACGAAAAAGACAAGCTGTGCCAATCTCTGTTTAGTGCACGCACACATACTGAAAGATTAAAAAATAAATATAACAATAAATGGGGCTGCGGCAAGTACAGAGGTGCAGAAAGAAATGACCTAACTGGTATCTCTGGTACCCAAACTGGCAAGGAAAGCAGAAACAGTGGAAGCGTCTACAACGTTATCATCAAGATTATTCCACTTAATTATGATCCTTGGAATAAAAAAGGATGCTTGAACGTAAGATTTCTCTGCACATAGCGCGTAAATAACTCAGAATTTATTGTGCGGAGTTCTCGAGGACAACGTGCACCCGTTGTTGATCCTCGCAGAATTGTTGACAAATTCATAGAAGAGTCATGATTGTGATTATGCCTTATAGAAAGCTTCGAAAGCGAAGCTCCCACATAGAGATCATCTAAGCACTCGGTACTCCAATAGCAATTGAAATTAAAGCGTAAACCTTTCCACTGTACTGCAATCTTCTTAGATTTAATTAATTTGTTGTTTGTTTTTGGGCAGGGGGTCCCACATTTTTCATGGGTTTCACGTAACATTTGCGTAGTCAAGAATTGGTCTAACTAAGCTCCGATATGCTGTCAAGCGGATTTCCTGGGCAGATATAGTATACAGGCTGTCTTTTTCTTGGAATGAGACAACGAAATGATATGTGCATGGCGGCCACGTTAATGAGACGTTGAAGCTGTAATGTCCTGCCTAAATATAGATTTTTTCTTCTCTCTACTTTTAGATTATTTCTCAATCTAAGTCATAGTCAGTAAGCTCTTCTTTTTTCACGATTCCGCGAAATTGTGAGTCTGCCACGGAAAATGGGGTGCTGCACAGAATTTCACGGAATTGTGCACTTCTTGGGAAGTTCAATGAGAAATGAATGGACATTCATAACATTATGACATTTCTAGTCATTGTAATTTTATAAAATTGTTCCAACAGTAGAGGATTGACTGCGGCCTTCCTGAACCGATTTTTTAAAATATTTCTGGACACATTTGCGATCTGTTTCTAAAGCGGGCATCACCCTGCACACATATGCACCGTGGGAAGCCACCCTAATGGGACCACTTGCAGCATGTTCAGTTATATTTGCAAGCAATGGCTTAGCAGTACTAATTTTTGTACATGTACTTGTTTAGCGGTAATGAAGTATGAGTTTAAAATGCTCTGATAGTGCGTGATGCGAACCAGTTCTCTAATAGCAAAAGCTTACTTATCCTGCCCATGGAGCCCTGACAGAAAGAGCACCATCTGGGATATCAGGAAAGAGCATCACGTGCATGCTTTATCTGCCCCGACAAGCTGATATGTACAATCAGGGTGCTTAAATGCTTGAAAGATGCTTGAACAAGCACTGCAGCCAGAGAAAAGAAGAGAATTACAGAATTTAGGGATTCCTGCCACAGAATAGACTCGCCACAGCAGAAAATGAAGGGACTTAACAATCAGCAACCAAGGTTTTTCTCAACATTTATACAGCTAAAGCAAACACTCATTTTATATTAAATGTCCAGACATTATTTAACGTAATACACTTTCTTTTTGAGAGCTGTTCTAAACTCAAATTTTCCATCAGGCAGTGTGATGTTGCTACAAATCCCATTCAAGTACTGAAATGAAAACATTGCCTGATACTTACTCCAAAAATGAATCCAGTAATTTGATTTCATTTTAATGTAACTCAATTAAATTTGTTCAACTGAACATCATTTGCTAAGTGAAGCTCAAAACTTTTCTACAGAAACTAGAACAGCACATCAAATTAGCCCTAATTTACCACAGGTTACAATCAGCACAGCCAAAAATAAGACATAAAAATAATGCAAAGCTGCTCATAGCTGAAAGCAGTAATAGTGTGTACTTTGCACCACTACTCTGTAGCACTAAACACCCAAAGGCATGGTCCAAAACAGTAATTTTTCCACCACACCCACACACCACCAATGCCTGACGAACACCCCTCCAGATTTCTCTGGACATATACCCCTGGCACATGTCATCTCAAAACTTGATCTGCTGGCTCGCTTCTGACTTGCTCGTTGAGTTGCACATGCTTTTTTTTACTAGTCAGAAGGGCAATTTGGGTTTGCTGGCATGCTCATATAGCAACGTGCTCTTTAACAGGCCAGCTATTAAGTAGCAGTTAATGAAACAGTGGTGTTAGGCGAAGCTTCTGAGTGTTAATTCCACTTATGCCATTTTAAGTATTTACTAAAATAGCCATGCAACATGGTAGGAGTGTCGATTATTTCCCATAATATGCTGGAGCAGCATGTTTGCTCTAAACCGTGTTTCATCTCACATGATAAAAAATTTTTTACTTGGGACGTTGCCACTGACAATAATGCGACCACCAGTCCTGGTATCATCTGGGCGTTCATAAACAGTTTGTGATTACACCAAATTGAATTTTTTTACAACCGAACTCCAAAATTTCTGAAGTAGACATTACTTTCTAGTCACAGAAACAGAAAACACGTAGTAGTCTAACCGAAACCACCATTAACGACTCTTCTCACTCAACCACACTCGCAGTTCAGTGCAAAATGTCGCCCAGAGAATGAGGCCAGATCTGAGAACACCAAGTCGTACCTTCTTTTCATTCTTATGGTCCCCCAGCATGACAATGCCTGTAATCATTATTAACAGTCACATATAAACTTCACTTATGTGTAGATTGTTCTGTACGCCTTTATGCTGATGATGTTGTTGTGTACAGAGAAATCAGTGGTGTAGAGGACTGCGTTGCTTTACAGAACGACTTGGTCTCCCTTTCTGAATGGTGCAACCAATGGTTAATGGAAATTAATGTCTCTAAGACAAAATGTATGACTTTTTCCAGACGAAATATTAACATACCCAGCGATTATACTCTTAATGATGAAATTCTTGACAAAGTGACCATGTTTAGGTATCTTGGAGTTCTGATTTCCTGTGACCTTTCTTGGAGGGCACATATCGAATACGTTTGTAGTAACTCACTAAGGACACTGGGTTTCTTGCGTCGCACACTTTGTCTCGCTTGACCGGATGTCAAGCTAATCGCATATTATTCATTGATCCGGCCCAAACTGGAGTACGCGTCTATCATTTGGAACCCGTGGCAAAAATACCTAATTCAAAAACTAGAGTCCGTCCAAACGAAAGCCACTCGTTTTATTTTTAACCTTTATGATAGGGAAACCAGCATGACACAGTTTAAGAGAGACAAAGAAATTCCACTTTTAGAAAATAGGCGCAAGGTCCACAGACTAATAACAATGTATAAGCTTTACAACGCATCGTCTTCCTTTGTCACCCCTGCCCCCTTCTTCTCTGACCGCATTCACCACCAATACAGATTAGCTCTTCCCGTCTGCCATAGTGCCTGCAGTGGTAGTATTCTTGTGTTCTCACCCTTGACGCCCATTGTTTGTCATCGGTCACCTGTAACCTGCTGATATGCACATAGTTAAAACAAAGTATAGTTGTATTTCTTTGAATACAGTTGGTACAGCACATTGTTTTTTACATGTTCTTTGGAAAATATAAATAAAAAATTCTCTTCTCTGCAAGTCTCCTGTCAGCTCTACAGAGCAGCTTCGAATTTCACTAGAAGCCACATGTGAAACCTAGACCAAACTAGTGGTGAAGGTCCATATAGGTCATAGATAGATACTATTATTATTATTAGATCATAGGTCAGGCTTAGGTCCTGGTTGGTAGCAACGCATTTGAATCTTATTAAAAATGGGTGCAGGAGGTGACCAACATAACTAAATACACCAACTGACTCTCACAAATTTTGTGATGTTATACTTTTGAAACAACATTAATACGCTGCAGTGGTCTTTTCTCCTTTGTTCCTTCTAACCTAGAAATATTAGGTCTTTGGCATCACCAGCCTTAGTTGCTGAGCATGCAGTTATTTACGTTGAGCACTGCTGTTTCATATTTGTTTCTCTGGACAAGCAAGCCCGCTTCCCCATTTTGATAAGAGTCTTTCAGCTTTGACAGGGCTATTGTGGACAAGGGAAACATTTGGAGTATTGTGTATTTTGCTATGAAGGCAGAGGACACCATCAACCATTTCCACCAAGGTTATTAAATTTGTGATAAAGTACATATACCTTTTGTCACTGACTAATTTGGTGGCAAAGTTACTTGAGTGGCAGTTGTGCAATTTTAAGCACATGTTTAAAAAAATAGGATATGGGAAGTGCTGACTGGTTGAACATGTGGAGTACCCAATATAATAATTAGGGGTTTACGTCACGAGACAACTGAGTGTGGAATACACAGCACAGTGTAATGTTCCTTATTCTAGCAATGTTAGCATGGTTCAAGAAGTGGGAAATGTTGCACTACCCTTAATAACATCTGTTGGGCCCAGCAAACAGGATACACATACCCTGATCTGAAGACACTATGCCTAACTCAAAAGCAATATGAGATCGACCCGTACGTGTTTATTTGCTAAACTATTATGAATGAAATATGGCCTTTGTGCACACTGAAGTAAACATGCAAAAAATACGTATAAGGGCTCTCGACCTACATGCCGCGATGCGCTCTACGAGATAAACAACACACTACAAAACTACATCCAACACTTTTTGTGCGGGGCAACTTTAATCAGCGCTTTCATATAACCGACGAATGGTTCAACGAATGCAGTTCGAGTGGTCACGATACATTCCTACGTCGTTCATTGCAGTCGCGCTATGATGCTGCACAATATATGTATCTCGTGTAACAAGCCTGGCAACCGCACGATGTGCATGGGCAAAAATACGGCCTTTTTTCTTTGAAGACCAGTCATCTGCAGGTATATGCTCAAACGATCACCAAGTCTCACGTTGTTGCTCAATCGCTCCCATTCCTGCACTTGTAGTAAAAGCAGCAAACGGGTTGACGTGAATGGCAGCTGAACGGTTGAACTGCGAAGTTCTCGAGCACATAATCACAATTTCACGCCGAAAATGATGTTGAGGTGAGTTCGCGGTTGTTGTTTCCATCGTTCAATAGTTCTCGGGATTACCTGGGACGAAACGCTCATCGTAGCCGGCGGCCATAACTGGATTTCCTCGCAAACGGGAGAAGACGCCAGGGAAGTCAGAGAAAGCCTCAGCTTTCATCCAATCAGACGCACGATTCTCTATCTACGTAGATGGAGCAGGTTTATCCCATCTACGTCACAAAAATGGCTGCGCCCATGGCTTGTTTTGGTTTCTTTGATGAATTAATATTCGTAATAGGAAGACAAAATTGAGAAACGAAGGTGCGTTTCGGGGGCAGTTGGATGTGCTCGTTCTGAATATCACAACCGCTTCAACACATCGGGAAATCGGCGTAGCTGACCTTTAAATGGAAACGCACAGGTTAGTTCTTACAGATGGTTTTGTGATGCACACCGTTGCATGAACAGAAAAAAGCTCAACCTTGTTCCGGTTTCATAGCGTCGCAATTCCTGACCGAATGAGTTGACGTGGGAGTGATTGAGCAGTTCTACCCAGCTACTGCATTGACTTCCTCTTTCATGCTGCCTTATGGCATGAACATCGCACAGAACCCCTATACGTTTGGCAGGAAAAATTTCCCTAAAATTTTGCAGGAAAGGAGACAGCAATTTGCCAATCACGCGTACATCAGCAAAAACATGGAGCAGCGTATAACGTCAATTTTACCAAACAGAAATTTGACACAATCACCACACTGCAACCAGTATGCAACTACAGTACAGAAACAGATGACATACTTAGCATAATACACCTTTAGCATGATAGCTGTGAGCTGAAGTGATTGGAACTTTTCCTTTGACCCTGTCCCAGTCCAATTAAAGCACACAGCGACTTCGTCTGACAAGAGATGGTGAGAATCCGTCGTACGCTGTCACCAGTGTTATTGCCTCCCAGTGTTGCCATGAACTTGTGCTGCGAGGCAAATATGTGATTGCATCATTCCAGAAATATCTGTCTGGAAATGCTGAAGCAGTCAAACTGAGGCCCAATTATTAAACAGTGTGAGAGGAAGCAGGCTACAAGTAGGGTTCCTCATAATTGGCAAGCATGTTTGTTGAGAACTGGAGGAAATGTTGTTTGTTTTCACCTCTCCTATTTTTTTCTGCACAGTGACAAGGACAACAGCTTTTGGCAAACCCTTTCTGAACTGCAGTAAGAGTAGCAAAAACAACAGCAGGTCAACACTGTTCAAAGATTTTCTAGAGAATAGCAGGTAATGCTCGTGATATGTCGTCCATGCTTTAGGAGGGAAATTAGCCCAAGGTAAAAATGAGCGAGGGCATGAAACGTATTATCAACTGGGCAGTACTTAAGACAAGGCAAACGTTGCATACAGCAGTGCTTCTCATTAGCAATGGCGAATGGTGTTGGCAGTTTAATCAATAGTAGACCTAACTGACATGTAGCACAGATAGTCAGCTTTTCTGTGTGAACATGGTTCCTATATACTACATGCTTACTGAGCCAGTTCTTTACAGTAAATTATACTAGAGTTGTGCAAACAGTGAGATTCTCAAATATGAATAGCAAACAAGCACCTAAAAAACTTTCTCTGGATATTGAACATCACGCTCCAACAAAACTATTGCAGCCTTGACACTGAATAGTCAGGCCCACTAACATATGGACACTGCAGATATGGTACTCATGCTTGTCAAAGGGGCAGGCACGTAATAATAAAACTAATTAGGGCCCTTTTCTGGGGATATTTTTATGGGAATCAAGGCTAAAAACCAGAATACAAGATACAAATGGGCGATTGAACTTAAATTTGCCTCATTTGGTAAAAAGAGAGAGAGAAAAAAATCAACCTCATGGCCTACTAGACGTCGTTTCTTAAATTGGGCTTCACGCAGTGCTTGGTACCATGCAGTGAAGCCGACTTGTGGTATTGCGGGATGCTGTCAAAGTCCAATTTCAAGTGGAAATCATGCTACGAACGTGACAAATGGGATATTTTTGCAAATTTTATCTACGTGTACAGCTGGCTTTTGGTGCCTTTGCAAGGATGGTACAGAAATCACACGTGTTCATAATGCAGCATGACAACGAAAAAGACAAGCTGTGCCAATCTCTGTTTAGTGCACGCACACATACTGAAAGATTAAAAAATAAATATAACAATAAATGGGGCTGCGGCAAGTACAGAGGTGCAGAAAGAAATGACCTAACTGGTATCTCTGGTACCCAAACTGGCAAGGAAAGCAGAAACAGTGGAAGCGTCTACAACGTTATCATCAAGATTATTCCACTTAATTATGATCCTTGGAATAAAAAAGGATGCTTGAACGTAAGATTTCTCTGCACATAGCGCGTAAATAACTCAGAATTTATTGTGCGGAGTTCTCGAGGACAACGTGCACCCGTTGTTGATCCTCGCAGAATTGTTGACAAATTCATAGAAGAGTCATGATTGTGATTATGCCTTATAGAAAGCTTCGAAAGCGAAGCTCCCACATAGAGATCATCTAAGCACTCGGTACTCCAATAGCAATTGAAATTAAAGCGTAAACCTTTCCACTGTACTGCAATCTTCTTAGATTTAATTAATTTGTTGTTTGTTTTTGGGCAGGGGGTCCCACATTTTTCATGGGTTTCACGTAACATTTGCGTAGTCAAGAATTGGTCTAACTAAGCTCCGATATGCTGTCAAGCGGATTTCCTGGGCAGATATAGTATACAGGCTGTCTTTTTCTTGGAATGAGACAACGAAATGATATGTGCATGGCGGCCACGTTAATGAGACGTTGAAGCTGTAATGTCCTGCCTAAATATAGATTTTTTCTTCTCTCTACTTTTAGATTATTTCTCAATCTAAGTCATAGTCAGTAAGCTCTTCTTTTTTCACGATTCCGCGAAATTGTGAGTCTGCCACGGAAAATGGGGTGCTGCACAGAATTTCACGGAATTGTGCACTTCTTGGGAAGTTCAATGAGAAATGAATGGACATTCATAACATTATGACATTTCTAGTCATTGTAATTTTATAAAATTGTTCCAACAGTAGAGGATTGACTGCGGCCTTCCTGAACCGATTTTTTAAAATATTTCTGGACACATTTGCGATCTGTTTCTAAAGCGGGCATCACCCTGCACACATATGCACCGTGGGAAGCCACCCTAATGGGACCACTTGCAGCATGTTCAGTTATATTTGCAAGCAATGGCTTAGCAGTACTAATTTTTGTACATGTACTTGTTTAGCGGTAATGAAGTATGAGTTTAAAATGCTCTGATAGTGCGTGATGCGAACCAGTTCTCTAATAGCAAAAGCTTACTTATCCTGCCCATGGAGCCCTGACAGAAAGAGCACCATCTGGGATATCAGGAAAGAGCATCACGTGCATGCTTTATCTGCCCCGACAAGCTGATATGTACAATCAGGGTGCTTAAATGCTTGAAAGATGCTTGAACAAGCACTGCAGCCAGAGAAAAGAAGAGAATTACAGAATTTAGGGATTCCTGCCACAGAATAGACTCGCCACAGCAGAAAATGAAGGGACTTAACAATCAGCAACCAAGGTTTTTCTCAACATTTATACAGCTAAAGCAAACACTCATTTTATATTAAATGTCCAGACATTATTTAACGTAATACACTTTCTTTTTGAGAGCTGTTCTAAACTCAAATTTTCCATCAGGCAGTGTGATGTTGCTACAAATCCCATTCAAGTACTGAAATGAAAACATTGCCTGATACTTACTCCAAAAATGAATCCAGTAATTTGATTTCATTTTAATGTAACTCAATTAAATTTGTTCAACTGAACATCATTTGCTAAGTGAAGCTCAAAACTTTTCTACAGAAACTAGAACAGCACATCAAATTAGCCCTAATTTACCACAGGTTACAATCAGCACAGCCAAAAATAAGACATAAAAATAATGCAAAGCTGCTCATAGCTGAAAGCAGTAATAGTGTGTACTTTGCACCACTACTCTGTAGCACTAAACACCCAAAGGCATGGTCCAAAACAGTAATTTTTCCACCACACCCACACACCACCAATGCCTGACGAACACCCCTCCAGATTTCTCTGGACATATACCCCTGGCACATGTCATCTCAAAACTTGATCTGCTGGCTCGCTTCTGACTTGCTCGTTGAGTTGCACATGCTTTTTTTTACTAGTCAGAAGGGCAATTTGGGTTTGCTGGCATGCTCATATAGCAACGTGCTCTTTAACAGGCCAGCTATTAAGTAGCAGTTAATGAAACAGTGGTGTTAGGCGAAGCTTCTGAGTGTTAATTCCACTTATGCCATTTTAAGTATTTACTAAAATAGCCATGCAACATGGTAGGAGTGTCGATTATTTCCCATAATATGCTGGAGCAGCATGTTTGCTCTAAACCGTGTTTCATCTCACATGATAAAAAATTTTTTACTTGGGACGTTGCCACTGACAATAATGCGACCACCAGTCCTGGTATCATCTGGGCGTTCATAAACAGTTTGTGATTACACCAAATTGAATTTTTTTACAACCGAACTCCAAAATTTCTGAAGTAGACATTACTTTCTAGTCACAGAAACAGAAAACACGTAGTAGTCTAACCGAAACCACCATTAACGACTCTTCTCACTCAACCACACTCGCAGTTCAGTGCAAAATGTCGCCCAGAGAATGAGGCCAGATCTGAGAACACCAAGTCGTACCTTCTTTTCATTCTTATGGTCCCCCAGCATGACAATGCCTGTAATCATTATTAACAGTCACATATAAACTTCACTTATGTGTAGATTGTTCTGTACGCCTTTATGCTGATGATGTTGTTGTGTACAGAGAAATCAGTGGTGTAGAGGACTGCGTTGCTTTACAGAACGACTTGGTCTCCCTTTCTGAATGGTGCAACCAATGGTTAATGGAAATTAATGTCTCTAAGACAAAATGTATGACTTTTTCCAGACGAAATATTAACATACCCAGCGATTATACTCTTAATGATGAAATTCTTGACAAAGTGACCATGTTTAGGTATCTTGGAGTTCTGATTTCCTGTGACCTTTCTTGGAGGGCACATATCGAATACGTTTGTAGTAACTCACTAAGGACACTGGGTTTCTTGCGTCGCACACTTTGTCTCGCTTGACCGGATGTCAAGCTAATCGCATATTATTCATTGATCCGGCCCAAACTGGAGTACGCGTCTATCATTTGGAACCCGTGGCAAAAATACCTAATTCAAAAACTAGAGTCCGTCCAAACGAAAGCCACTCGTTTTATTTTTAACCTTTATGATAGGGAAACCAGCATGACACAGTTTAAGAGAGACAAAGAAATTCCACTTTTAGAAAATAGGCGCAAGGTCCACAGACTAATAACAATGTATAAGCTTTACAACGCATCGTCTTCCTTTGTCACCCCTGCCCCCTTCTTCTCTGACCGCATTCACCACCAATACAGATTAGCTCTTCCCGTCTGCCATAGTGCCTGCAGTGGTAGTATTCTTGTGTTCTCACCCTTGACGCCCATTGTTTGTCATCGGTCACCTGTAACCTGCTGATATGCACATAGTTAAAACAAAGTATAGTTGTATTTCTTTGAATACAGTTGGTACAGCACATTGTTTTTTACATGTTCTTTGGAAAATATAAATAAAAAATTCTCTTCTCTGCAAGTCTCCTGTCAGCTCTACAGAGCAGCTTCGAATTTCACTAGAAGCCACATGTGAAACCTAGACCAAACTAGTGGTGAAGGTCCATATAGGTCATAGATAGATACTATTATTATTATTAGATCATAGGTCAGGCTTAGGTCCTGGTTGGTAGCAACGCATTTGAATCTTATTAAAAATGGGTGCAGGAGGTGACCAACATAACTAAATACACCAACTGACTCTCACAAATTTTGTGATGTTATACTTTTGAAACAACATTAATACGCTGCAGTGGTCTTTTCTCCTTTGTTCCTTCTAACCTAGAAATATTAGGTCTTTGGCATCACCAGCCTTAGTTGCTGAGCATGCAGTTATTTACGTTGAGCACTGCTGTTTCATATTTGTTTCTCTGGACAAGCAAGCCCGCTTCCCCATTTTGATAAGAGTCTTTCAGCTTTGACAGGGCTATTGTGGACAAGGGAAACATTTGGAGTATTGTGTATTTTGCTATGAAGGCAGAGGACACCATCAACCATTTCCACCAAGGTTATTAAATTTGTGATAAAGTACATATACCTTTTGTCACTGACTAATTTGGTGGCAAAGTTACTTGAGTGGCAGTTGTGCAATTTTAAGCACATGTTTAAAAAAATAGGATATGGGAAGTGCTGACTGGTTGAACATGTGGAGTACCCAATATAATAATTAGGGGTTTACGTCACGAGACAACTGAGTGTGGAATACACAGCACAGTGTAATGTTCCTTATTCTAGCAATGTTAGCATGGTTCAAGAAGTGGGAAATGTTGCACTACCCTTAATAACATCTGTTGGGCCCAGCAAACAGGATACACATACCCTGATCTGAAGACACTATGCCTAACTCAAAAGCAATATGAGATCGACCCGTACGTGTTTATTTGCTAAACTATTATGAATGAAATATGGCCTTTGTGCACACTGAAGTAAACATGCAAAAAATACGTATAAGGGCTCTCGACCTACATGCCGCGATGCGCTCTACGAGATAAACAACACACTACAAAACTACATCCAACACTTTTTGTGCGGGGCAACTTTAATCAGCGCTTTCATATAACCGACGAATGGTTCAACGAATGCAGTTCGAGTGGTCACGATACATTCCTACGTCGTTCATTGCAGTCGCGCTATGATGCTGCACAATATATGTATCTCGTGTAACAAGCCTGGCAACCGCACGATGTGCATGGGCAAAAATACGGCCTTTTTTCTTTGAAGACCAGTCATCTGCAGGTATATGCTCAAACGATCACCAAGTCTCACGTTGTTGCTCAATCGCTCCCATTCCTGCACTTGTAGTAAAAGCAGCAAACGGGTTGACGTGAATGGCAGCTGAACGGTTGAACTGCGAAGTTCTCGAGCACATAATCACAATTTCACGCCGAAAATGATGTTGAGGTGAGTTCGCGGTTGTTGTTTCCATCGTTCAATAGTTCTCGGGATTACCTGGGACGAAACGCTCATCGTAGCCGGCGGCCATAACTGGATTTCCTCGCAAACGGGAGAAGACGCCAGGGAAGTCAGAGAAAGCCTCAGCTTTCATCCAATCAGACGCACGATTCTCTATCTACGTAGATGGAGCAGGTTTATCCCATCTACGTCACAAAAATGGCTGCGCCCATGGCTTGTTTTGGTTTCTTTGATGAATTAATATTCGTAATAGGAAGACAAAATTGAGAAACGAAGGTGCGTTTCGGGGGCAGTTGGATGTGCTCGTTCTGAATATCACAACCGCTTCAACACATCGGGAAATCGGCGTAGCTGACCTTTAAATGGAAACGCACAGGTTAGTTCTTACAGATGGTTTTGTGATGCACACCGTTGCATGAACAGAAAAAAGCTCAACCTTGTTCCGGTTTCATAGCGTCGCAATTCCTGACCGAATGAGTTGACGTGGGAGTGATTGAGCAGTTCTACCCAGCTACTGCATTGACTTCCTCTTTCATGCTGCCTTATGGCATGAACATCGCACAGAACCCCTATACGTTTGGCAGGAAAAATTTCCCTAAAATTTTGCAGGAAAGGAGACAGCAATTTGCCAATCACGCGTACATCAGCAAAAACATGGAGCAGCGTATCACGTCAATTTTACCAAACAGAAATTTGACACAATCACCACACTGCAACCAGTATGCAACTACAGTACAGAAACAGATGACATACTTAGCATAATACACCTTTAGCATGATAGCTGTGAGCTGAAGTGATTGGAACTTTTCCTTTGACCCTGTCCCAGTCCAATTAAAGCACACAGCGACTTCGTCTGACAAGAGATGGTGAGAATCCGTCGTACTCTGTCACCAGTGTTATTGCCTCCCAGTGTTGCCATGAACTTGTGCTGCGAGGCAAATATGTGATTGCATCATTCCAGAAATATCTGTCTGGAAATGCTGAAGCAGTCAAACTGAGGCCCAATTATTAAACAGTGTGAGAGGAAGCAGGCTACAAGTAGGGTTCCTCATAATTGGCAAGCATGTTTGTTGAGAACTGGAGGAAATGTTGTTTGTTTTCACCTCTCCTATTTTTTTCTGCACAGTGACAAGGACAACAGCTTTTGGCAAACCCTTTCTGAACTGCAGTAAGAGTAGCAAAAACAACAGCAGGTCAACACTGTTCAAAGATTTTCTAGAGAATAGCAGGTAATGCTCGTGATATGTCGTCCATGCTTTAGGAGGGAAATTAGCCCAAGGTAAAAATGAGCGAGGGCATGAAACGTATTATCAACTGGGCAGTACTTAAGACAAGGCAAACGTTGCATACAGCAGTGCTTCTCATTAGCAATGGCGAATGGTGTTGGCAGTTTAATCAATAGTAGACCTAACTGACATGTAGCACAGATAGTCAGCTTTTCTGTGTGAACATGGTTCCTATATACTACATGCTTACTGAGCCAGTTCTTTACAGTAAATTATACTAGAGTTGTGCAAACAGTGAGATTCTCAAATATGAATAGCAAACAAGCACCTAAAAAACTTTCTCTGGATATTGAACATCACGCTCCAACAAAACTATTGCAGCCTTGACACTGAATAGTCAGGCCCACTAACATATGGACACTGCAGATATGGTACTCATGCTTGTCAAAGGGGCAGGCACGTAATAATAAAACTAATTAGGGCCCTTTTCTGGGGATATTTTTATGGGAATCAAGGCTAAAAACCAGAATACAAGATACAAATGGGCGATTGAACTTAAATTTGCCTCATTTGGTAAAAAGAGAGAGAGAAAAAAATCAACCTCATGGCCTACTAGACGTCGTTTCTTAAATTGGGCTTCACGCAGTGCTTGGTACCATGCAGTGAAGCCGACTTGTGGTATTGCGGGATGCTGTCAAAGTCCAATTTCAAGTGGAAATCATGCTACGAACGTGACAAATGGGATATTTTTGCAAATTTTATCTACGTGTACAGCTGGCTTTTGGTGCCTTTGCAAGGATGGTACAGAAATCACACGTGTTCATAATGCAGCATGACAACGAAAAAGACAAGCTGTGCCAATCTCTGTTTAGTGCACGCACACATACTGAAAGATTAAAAAATAAATATAACAATAAATGGGGCTGCGGCAAGTACAGAGGTGCAGAAAGGAATGACCTAACTGGTATCTCTGGTACCCAAACTGGCAAGGAAAGCAGAAACAGTGGAAGCGTCTACAACGTTATCATCAAGATTATTCCACTTAATTATGATCCTTGGAATAAAAAAGGATGCTTGAACGTAAGATTTCTCTGCACATAGCGCGTAAATAACTCAGAATTTATTGTGCGGAGTTCTCGAGGACAACGTGCACCCGTTGTTGATCCTCGCAGAATTGTTGACAAATTCATAGAAGAGTCATGATTGTGATTATGCCTTATAGAAAGCTTCGAAAGCGAAGCTCCCACATAGAGATCATCTAAGCACTCGGTACTCCAATAGCAATTGAAATTAAAGCGTAAACCTTTCCACTGTACTGCAATCTTCTTAGATTTAATTAATTTGTTGTTTGTTTTTGGGCAGGGGGTCCCACATTTTTCATGGGTTTCACGTAACATTTGCGTAGTCAAGAATTGGTCTAACTAAGCTCCGATATGCTGTCAAGCGGATTTCCTGGGCAGATATAGTATACAGGCTGTCTTTTTCTTGGAATGAGACAACGAAATGATATGTGCATGGCGGCCACGTTAATGAGACGTTGAAGCTGTAATGTCCTGCCTAAATATAGATTTTTTCTTCTCTCTACTTTTAGATTATTTCTCAATCTAAGTCATAGTCAGTAAGCTCTTCTTTTTTCACGATTCCGCGAAATTGTGAGTCTGCCACGGAAAATGGGATGCTGCACAGAATTTCACGGAATTGTGCACTTCTTGGGAAGTTCAATGAGAAATGAATGGACATTCATAACATTATGACATTTCTAGTCATTGTAATTTTATAAAATTGTTCCAACAGTAGAGGATTGACTGCGGCCTTCCTGAACCGATTTTTTAAAATATTTCTGGACACATTTGCGATCTGTTTCTAAAGCGGGCATCACCCTGCACACATATGCACCGTGGGAAGCCACCCTAATGGGACCACTTGCAGCATGTTCAGTTATATTTGCAAGCAATGGCTTAGCAGTACTAATTTTTGTACATGTACTTGTTTAGCGGTAATGAAGTATGAGTTTAAAATGCTCTGATAGTGCGTGATGCGAACCAGTTCTCTAATAGCAAAAGCTTACTTATCCTGCCCATGGAGCCCTGACAGAAAGAGCACCATCTGGGATATCAGGAAAGAGCATCACGTGCATGCTTTATCTGCCCCGACAAGCTGATATGTACAATCAGGGTGCTTAAATGCTTGAAAGATGCTTGAACAAGCACTGCAGCCAGAGAAAAGAAGAGAATTACAGAATTTAGGGATTCCTGCCACAGAATAGACTCGCCACAGCAGAAAATGAAGGGACTTAACAATCAGCAACCAAGGTTTTTCTCAACATTTATACAGCTAAAGCAAACACTCATTTTATATTAAATGTCCAGACATTATTTAACGTAATACACTTTCTTTTTGAGAGCTGTTCTAAACTCAAATTTTCCATCAGGCAGTGTGATGTTGCTACAAATCCCATTCAAGTACTGAAATGAAAACATTGCCTGATACTTACTCCAAAAATGAATCCAGTAATTTGATTTCATTTTAATGTAACTCAATTAAATTTGTTCAACTGAACATCATTTGCTAAGTGAAGCTCAAAACTTTTCTACAGAAACTAGAACAGCACATCAAATTAGCCCTAATTTACCACAGGTTACAATCAGCACAGCCAAAAATAAGACATAAAAATAATGCAAAGCTGCTCATAGCTGAAAGCAGTAATAGTGTGTACTTTGCACCACTACTCTGTAGCACTAAACACCCAAAGGCATGGTCCAAAACAGTAATTTTTCCACCACACCCACACACCACCAATGCCTGACGAACACCCCTCCAGATTTCTCTGGACATATACCCCTGGCACATGTCATCTCAAAACTTGATCTGCTGGCTCGCTTCTGACTTGCTCGTTGAGTTGCACATGCTTTTTTTTACTAGTCAGAAGGGCAATTTGGGTTTGCTGGCATGCTCATATAGCAACGTGCTCTTTAACAGGCCAGCTATTAAGTAGCAGTTAATGAAACAGTGGTGTTAGGCGAAGCTTCTGAGTGTTAATTCCACTTATGCCATTTTAAGTATTTACTAAAATAGCCATGCAACATGGTAGGAGTGTCGATTATTTCCCATAATATGCTGGAGCAGCATGTTTGCTCTAAACCGTGTTTCATCTCACATGATAAAAAATTTTTTACTTGGGACGTTGCCACTGACAATAATGCGACCACCAGTCCTGGTATCATCTGGGCGTTCATAAACAGTTTGTGATTGCACCAAATTGAATTTTTTTACAACCGAACTCCAAAATTTCTGAAGTAGACATTACTTTCTAGTCACAGAAACAGAAAACACGTAGTAGTCTAACCGAAACCACCATTAACGACTCTTCTCACTCAACCACACTCGCAGTTCAGTGCAAAATGTCGCCCAGAGAATGAGGCCAGATCTGAGAACACCAAGTCGTACCTTCTTTTCATTCTTATGGTCCCCCAGCATGACAATGCCTGTAATCATTATTAACAGTCACATATAAACTTCACTTATGTGTAGATTGTTCTGTACGCCTTTATGCTGATGATGTTGTTGTGTACAGAGAAATCAGTGGTGTAGAGGACTGCGTTGCTTTACAGAACGACTTGGTCTCCCTTTCTGAATGGTGCAACCAATGGTTAATGGAAATTAATGTCTCTAAGACAAAATGTATGACTTTTTCCAGACGAAATATTAACATACCCAGCGATTATACTCTTAATGATGAAATTCTTGACAAAGTGACCATGTTTAGGTATCTTGGAGTTCTGATTTCCTGTGACCTTTCTTGGAGGGCACATATCGAATACGTTTGTAGTAACTCACTAAGGACACTGGGTTTCTTGCGTCGCACACTTTGTCTCGCTTGACCGGATGTCAAGCTAATCGCATATTATTCATTGATCCGGCCCAAACTGGAGTACGCGTCTATCATTTGGAACCCGTGGCAAAAATACCTAATTCAAAAACTAGAGTCCGTCCAAACGAAAGCCACTCGTTTTATTTTTAACCTTTATGATAGGGAAACCAGCATGACACAGTTTAAGAGAGACAAAGAAATTCCACTTTTAGAAAATAGGCGCAAGGTCCACAGACTAATAACAATGTATAAGCTTTACAACGCATCGTCTTCCTTTGTCACCCCTGCCCCCTTCTTCTCTGACCGCATTCACCACCAATACAGATTAGCTCTTCCCGTCTGCCATAGTGAGTATTATGGAAATTCTCCTTTGATATTATCTTTGCGCGACTGGAACTCTTTGCCACCTGATTTTCTATTGCCAATCAATGTAAGTGCTTTTGAAAGGTTGTGCATTGAGTTGTACCTATTTTGAGGTATATAGTGTTTGTATATATTGTCTCCCCCCTTATGTAATGCCTTAGGGCCCTTTAGGTATTGAAATGAAATGAAATAAGCCCGAGAAAAGGAACCTGTCGTATTTTGTGCTATGTCCCCTTCATGCCACGTATTTGTTCGGCAACGTTAGGCACCAAAGGGTGGAACTGCCTAAACACCATGTTACACTTATTTATCTAAATTACTTCAGGCAATTCGAGAATGCATTGCATGGTGAAAAAACCCGAGACTAGGTGACAAAAAAGGGACAAACACAGACGAGGTTTCACACATAGAAAATCCGTTCTATTCACGCACACAGTTTGAATTCAAGTGGGAGAGCAGGGACGTAACAGTATCCCCAAAGCAGGACCGAAGGTCACTGACCGCTTGCTGACACAATTCCCATCAGACTTCCCCCCATTTTCTATCTTACGCAAAAGCTGCCTTGGGAACGAGAGTAGTGCTGGCGTGATTCTTAATAACTTTGCCATGAAATTAGTTGAGAAAGTAACCACTAGGGGGGCTGCAGATGCTTAACTTTATAGAAGAGGAAAAAGCATTTTGAGTCAGTTCTGTGCCTGGTGGGAAACAGTCACATCATTCTGTGCAGGGTGTCGAACCGAAACGTTTTTCGTTCCGGTTTTCGTTCCGGTTACATCACAAACGATCCGGTACCGGTTCTGCTCCGGAGCAAAAAAATAACGGTTCATACCGGTTTTTAACCGGTTCCGCTTCTGCTGGAAATATTCATCCCCCCCAAAAAAAAAATCAATGTTACAAAATGTAAACACGTTTATTCTGCATACATGGTATTTAATATTAATAGACAGCTGTGAAATTGGTAGCTCCTGGTCCCTGTAGGTTACTGTCTGTTAAATGGCTTTCTCCTTTCTTGAAGCACGTGCTACAAACGGACTTGTTTGTCGTGATGTCATACGTAAAGTACTTTCTTGCTGGATTGGAGCGATCGCGTCCCATCCGAATGTCTGTTACTACTGTCTAGCCAGCAAGCACCACCGCACGAGTAGGACGCAAATCGAGGAACACCTTCACTCACAAACGCGTTCGACGGCTCCGTTTTATTTTCTTCGTGTCCTGTCCACAAAAGAGTTGCCACTTCGCACGGGCTTGCCCTCGCGTATACGTAAATGTATTCAACTTAGCTGCTCTCAAACAAGGGACGCGTTGCGCGACATTACCGATAAAGAAGCTGTTATGCAGCCCCCTTGGGTCGCTGTTGAGTTGAGGAGTGTTTGCGGGGATCAAATTAAAACGAACACTACGGCACATTGCTAGAGAGTCACATTTACCTCTAAGTCTGTGTGCGTGCGCGAATGATAAACTATTACAAAGGGAGCCTAAGGGTCATAGTATACCGACATACATTCCACCGTAACCGTAACCCTCGTATAGTATCCATGACATGACTTCAGAGCACACGACGTCTGTTTCATTCGCCTATCCGTAGTCCAAACCGGCGAAGTTTTTTCTTGAACCGAAAAGCGTTAAATATATTTTTCGGTTTCCCTCCTGAGCGAAAAAAACGTATACGGTTTCGATTCCGTTCCGGTTCGCACCAAAATAGCGGTTTTTTTCGGTTTTCGATTCCGGTTTTCGGTTCGCTCCGACACCCTGATTCTGTGCTCCCCGTCACTCCTGTTGTGGTGGACTGATTTGTTGTGTAACTAATTCTTTCACACGTGATTTTGTGACTTTGTCCCCCCTTTTTTATGATTTTCATGCTCGTGCACGTCGGGCGCTGGTTGCTGTTGTCCGGTCATCCACGCCATTTTCTATCTTCTTCTACCTTGAGAATCGGAGTAGCGCTTGCGTGATTTTTAATATTTTTTTTTCATGAAAGTAGTTGAGAAAGTAACCGCTAGGGCAGTGCAGTGCAGATGCGCGACTTTATAGAGGAGAAAAAGCATTATGATTCAGTTGTGTGCCTGGCTGTCGGATGGAGCAGTCACATCGTTCTCTGCTCCCCGTGACTGCCGTTGTGGTGGGCTGTTTTGCTTCTGTGCCTGACTCTTTTTGTTGATAGCTATTGATGGTTAGCATCTTTACCCTTGCTTTCACAGCCTCTGTGTATGAGTGTTTTGCTGCTTGCATGTCCAGAGTTGTACTAACCTGCCCAGACATGCCATGATGATGACACAGCTGACGTCACAGGAGGTCCAGATCTTGTGGTTACAGCTGAAGATGCTTTGCAACCTGCCTCTGTGCTCAGTCGCACAGCAGCGGCTGCTGCCGTTCCGGACCGCTTTCTTCAAGATGACGTCGTTGATCTTCAACTAAACTCCTTCTCTCCACTCTACTTCTATCTATTTTTTCTTTTTTATGGACACAGGTTGCCGCCAACGCAAAGGGTGGTCGGAACACGAGTTAGATGCTCTCCAATTAGTGTGATGACTCACTGGGTAATGCTGATTACTGTGGGGGGTCCCAGTTAGCTCTAATTGGTAATAAAACGTGTCCAGAAGCCTTGTAGCATTGGCGGCAGGCTGTGTCCAGTACTTACTACTAGCACGTTTTTAGCCCTCCGAGTCTATCAATTTATTTTTTATATTTCAGAATGACTTTAGAAAACAGAACGCAGGCGAAACTAACGCAGTGGAATTCGTTCATGACATTTAAAACTGTGTTTATTCCAGGGTCCACATAAATGCAATACCTTTTATGTAGCGCTTTATACACGGAACTTTTTCAAATTCGGCCCGCTTTTAGGGGTGCGCGTTGTACACGACTGCGCGTTATACACTGGAAGATGCGGTGCTTACCCCTCCGGTATGTTACACCACAGTGGTGTATTAAACGTGTGATAAATAAATAATTATACTGCGAAGTAAATTATTTACAAGGCTCATTATTCCAGTTCACTTTATAGTACTGCCCCTTAGGATAAAGCTCCGCACTAATCATCATTCAAACAAAGTTGTTGTCTTACGAAGCTCACTACATTGCAGAAATAATTATCATTGCCTAATATTTGGGGGTACCACTCTTGCAGTCACATAAAGCACTAAAGGGCCTGTTTGAAAAATAAAAGCAATCGTAGATATGATCTTTCCAACATGCCACAGAGTACGCACCAGGTAGCTCCATTTCAAAAGCCTGCAAATACTCAAAGCAATCATTAACCAAATTAGATATTTGCCTTTGCTAGGGCAACTGAGAAGAAAGGCTGTTACAACCCGCTGGCACAAAAAACACGCAGATTAATATGCAATTTCCACGCAGAGAGCTCTGGCTTTTCTAGACTACTAGAATATAGTTCACAAGCGCAGACTGCCCGGGGGCTTAGGGGGACGGGCCCCCAAATATTTTCTGGGGGCCAGGCCCCCTGGATTGGTGAGGCACCCAAACTTGACGCGCTCTATCACCAAACTGCACTACAAAAAAGAAAGCGCACGTCGCGATAGCAAGCAGAAACCCAGTTTGACACTTTAACAAAACCTTTATTTTTTTTTAACAAATCTCCACTTCATGTCATATTGCGTCTCCAAAGGATCGACCTCTTTCCACTTTCCTTCATGTCACTGCATGAACTCTTGCTCGCATTCTGTCAATGACAAGAAATACATAGAAAATTGTGAGCGATGAGTCGGATTCTTGCGACATAAATGCGTTAGCATTAGTTTCCTCCTTTTTTGCCCCATTACAATGATTCCGTCTTGCGCGAGATCTAAGGCCTCACACATCTAAAGCCCAGTGGAAATGAAAACAGTGCTTACCTAGAGATGCTCAAGTTTTAGAAGACCCCCAACAGATGTGGCCGTAATACACGACTACCCTATTGAACGAAGCAGATTTAATATGAGCCATTGTTTATTGCTCTTTCTTTATTGCACTTATTCTTCTTCATTGCTCCTACTACCAACCTTCCCGAACCACATTCTCCGAGTCTCTTCGTCAGCTGGACTCTCGCCTTTTCTCCCTATCGAAATTGCTTGGCCCCTGGCCTAATCCAGCCGAGCAACGCTCTGCGCTCAAAGCTCTTCTGACATTTCTGGACACCATAGGACTTCGATCGTTACTGTGAAGGGGCTCGATATTTTATTCCCCACATTCCCACCAGCAATGGGGTAGAGTATCGTCTGTGGCGATGGACCTCCCCGCTCTCCAAAGCCAAAAATAAAGTTGTTGTTTGGTGTCTGTTGAGCAATGGTTCTTTGCAAATCAGTTTCTACGGGAAATTTCTAATATGAAAATCGCCATGGTCATCTAACAAATAAATGCTGTTGTTCCTTGCTTAATAGATGTTATGATTATCGTTATTTTTTGTTGTTACAGATGACTTCTTACCGGCAGTACTTCTCGTATAGTCGATGCTCGATTTATATTTGGTATTTAAATACCCACATTGATAAACGTTGCATTGATAAACGTTACCTGTAGATGCCTTTCAACATGGGTGACACCGCTCTAGACGGCTTCTCTTGTGACTTAATAGTGCAGCATCACATGCTTTCTGTTTTACTGTTACGTTATGCTATTTGCGTTCCCTTCTTAGATAATAGCAAGCTGCAATAGCATGAAAGCCAATGGATAACAAAAGACATCTTTTTGATACATTAATATTTTCAATTTTCTCTACGAACCTGGTAATTTATGGCACATGGGACACCCGTACAAGAGTGCTGCAACTCGCAACAACTGTTACTCACAACACATGAGCACCGCGCAGTGTCAAGCAGCGGCTTCCGAATGTACATAATTTAATACCACTGTACAATCTTAATAGTAGGTTGTACAGACTGTAGACGCGGTGAAACCACCCAAGCAGACGTGATGTACTGGAAGTCGAGTGCAATGGGGGTCGACGGTATGTGTCTTATCAACTTTATTTAGTTTCACGAGTCTGTTCAAAGCCTTCCACCTACCCCTCCACCCCTGTTGCACTTGACTTTCAGTACATTGTGCTGCCTGGGCAGACACTGAAGTTACTTTATTGTCGAGAATTGCAGAGGGAAAAACACAGAGAGAGAGGGTACACTTTGAAGCTCGCGAACGATGTATGCCCCGGCTGATAAGATGCGAGCACTATCGCCTATCTGTTACACATACTTTGTAAAAGTTTGATGATACAGATGTGCAAGGAAAAAGTCTCAAGAGCGGAACATGTGCAGCCATGCCGTGTATAGGATATTTATCAGTCGTCATTCCATATTTGTTCATTTGTTTACCATGTCCAGCACATGACACCCAATGGGCATAACCTTTCACCTGTCTGATGTGAGTGAAAGGGGTGACACTGATCTAATAGCTCAGAAATTTAGTAAAGTTTCTAATAATTTCAAGTGTACAAATATAAGATGTGTATTTACTCTAAGGTCTACGATTGGGAGAATACAGTGAAGCTAGTGGGAAGCATTGCGATATGAGTGCATCACGCATTTTTGCATCTTAGCCACCTGCTTTTCATCTCTGCAATCGTACATCTCGTCCCAGTCATACCATGTCAGGTGTGGTGACAGTTGTCATAGGTCATTTCACATGGTGCTTTGTGCCATCCCCAGTTTTCTTCAAGAGTATAGTAGTATTGTACCACGGATTCTAGTATCTGGATCACCATTTAATGGGCCATCGTCCCTGTGATGGAGCTGCCTGCAAGACACACTTACCTTCATGAGTACTCTGTGCAGCCTAAGCTGGTAATAACACTCATGATACTCTATAGGTAGGTTTTGTGGTTTCCGGTGCTTATTTTTTTAGAGAAACGTTGGAAAACAACGGTGGTTATTCCTTCACCTCGAAGCGGTGGCTTTCGATCGAAATATTTTAAACATCAAGACACTCGGTGAAAATCGGCTTGAAACGACACTGGCGCTAGCTATATGTACAGTAACAAAGCACTTTATTTTCAGGTTTTACAAGAGTTATAACGGCTATGGCCTGAATTTATTGTAATAGATGGCCAGGTGCATGTTAAGAGACTCGGCAGACATCGCACACCGCTCTTTTCGCCACAAAAATGTTAGGTGTGAGAACCTGCGTTCTACATTAGCACTTGATACCGCAAGTGCAGGCAAGTGTAAAGCTGCGGCCGATAGCACCGGCCACTGCTCCTTGTGCGCCGCCCAGAAGCCAGCAATAGAAAAGTCACTTGTTGGGGCACAGCCACCAAAAGATATTCACCCTGCTCTTCCTGGAGTTCTGGCACGTCACTGGATGACACGACACACTTAAAAGCATGAAGCTCAGCGGTACCGCCTACTTCGGACTTGTTTGTAGGATCAATAACCCTTACTTTGTAGCCTGCCTCGACTAATTCTCGTTATTTGCGCCGTGTACATTGGCCAAGTATGCCCTTCAAAGCATGGGGATATGACAACAACATGCGGTTGGGGTAATTAGCAGGCTTATCTAGTTGACTGCAAAACGAATTTACAGTAGGCCATGAGTCCTTCAACATTGTTAATGCGCATTGTGTAACGTCCTTAAAATATGACTGTCGTTGAACAAGAAAGCACACATACCTGTTTGCCTCATAATCCGCGCTTTATGGAACTAAGTGCCCCATCGCCAGCAGGCATTGCCTGCCGCCTGTAGCCCTCTCCCATTTTATGATTGTGTCGCCATGGGAGATGTTCGCCCCCACGCCAAGCTTCGCTTGACTTTCCCGTGTTTGGGGAAAGAGGGATGCTGGAAGTCAATTGACCTCGAGGTTGTGTTCGACCCTCACGGCCCCTCTGGGGAAGAAATTCAGTGCTTCGGCCCAGGCTTCCCATAGACGGGTGGTCCTTGAATGGCCCGTTCAGGACTATTCAGCTTAGTCGCCATCTCCCACGCTCATTGCTTTCTTCTTTTGTGTCCTCGCTTCTCATCTTTCTTTTTCACCTTCTTTGGTAGGGAGAGTCAATCTTCTGAGGTTCTTTCTCTGTTTTGAAACTTGCACTAGGCTATGGTTAACAGGTAGGCGTTAGCGTGGCGGGCACGTTCCCTTGGCTGGGCTCGATGGTGGGCGACACGCCTACTGCACTGAATCTTAACACTCCTTTTATGAGCTCATCGAGACCAAAAATCTCATCGGCGCCTGAAAAGAAGTCGCAGCGAGAGACAATTACTCGATATCACTCACCAGTCGCCAAAGCCTTGGTTCCTTAAGTTCCTGATTGCTCAGCCAAGTGACGAAAACACCTCCCTGTCCAAAGTATCACTATTTCTCGTGGTAAAAGCTCTTGAGCAAGTAATAGGCAGATCCTATCAAGCAAAGAAACTGAGTTACCGTGCAACCTTCAAACTTGCATCCACGGATCTCCGTGATAGGTCCACGGGACGTCTTTGCTGACGTGTTTGGGACCTAGGCGCTTTTTTAAGTAGGTAGTGCAGTTTTATGTATTGCACTGCTGCTGCTTGCACCAGAATGTTGAACAGAGCCTTTTTGTGCGAGCCCACTTTCACATTTCAGGTAGAAAGCAACAGTACAATAGCTCGCAATTAATATTTATCGAGTACGCTTAATACAAAATGTCACTTTCAACGGTATCCTATCACAGCTGGCTGGCTTGCTTGCATGTACATTTTTATATTTGTATTAGTACACTCTATTAAAAAAAATGTTGAAAATGGGTAGAAATGCCACACTCCTTCCCGACATACTTTTTATCTCCCCGTCGTAGGTCGGAGCACTGCATTTCTGCCCCCCCACTGACATGTCTCCCTTTTAGGGGTCAGTAATTTTTAGGGACTTAGCGAAGGATAATGGTGGAAGTGAACCGTTGCATGTGTTTAGGTGTATTTCGCTTCCCTCTCACTGCCTTTTCCCTCTTTCTCTTTCCTTTTTTGGGTATGTTGGGGGACACCGTCACTTTTGCCCTTCAGGAATCCGGACAAAACATGCAGCAATGTTAGGATGTAGTATATATAAAGAAAATTGAATACATTATTTCGATGTTAGTGTGTATCAATACCTTCATGCTAGGAAGGTAGAGCATGCCCTTTAGATCGAGGAGTTACAGCTCTTGCGTCTTAGGTAATATTTAGAAATGAATTTTTGTCATGATTATTATATTGAACTTTGATGCAGAAAAAGCGGGCCATTCTGAAGAAAGTCTATGTAGTGAATTCCTTGGACACGGTACTAGCAACGAAAAGTATAGAACAGTTAAACCGATACTATTTTCTTCACTATTGATGTATCTTTGCATACCGTCTGCAAGAAATATACATATTGTCTGCAAGAAAGGGAAAAGAAGCCATAAAAGCTGCAAAACTGGGCGCCACACACCACTTACAAAACACCTTCACCCATCCATTCGCCGACACGAACATACTGGGAGTATATTTGCTGTGTCATCGAACGCGTTTTGCCTGTGACTGCATTGCATCCATTATGGCTACCGAAAGACCGAGAGCACGTGCAGTAACAAAACATTTGGGGACGAACAACTTCGTCGTCTTCTAATGGGACGACTCTTATAGGTGCGATTACAAATTTTCGTCATCGTTGGCATAGCGAAAACATAGTCTCGCACCCTTTGGCTGTTTATCTCCGATCTGCACGTGACAGGAAGCGAGCAACTTCCTCTTCCTCGTCAAAAGGGTACCCTCTCCACTACGATAGCTTTGTGATTCGCGCTTACGACGCCGTCGTACGCGCGTCGCAGGATACGACGTCTTAGCGCATCTTAGCGTAACTTACGATCGCGTTTGTCAATCCGACCCCAGATGCTCCTGAAGCATCGCTCGCTAATCAGCGCGGCGTGTCGTGGATCTCAGCCTGTCGCTCGACGCCTCGCCGTCCGTTGTTACTGTTCCGCGTGGTCGCTTCAAAGATGATACGTGGCTATATAGGAGATGGAGTCCAGTGCAGACCATGATCTTCTTCAGGAGGATTTGCTCGCCGTGTCCCGATTGTATAACACTTGGTTCATGTCTCTCAACATGACGAAGTGCAAGGTCATGTCCCTCTCACGTTCCCCTTCAGATGTGTCTTCATCTTATCAGTTAGACACCTCCCAGCTGTTATGAGTTCCCACGTATAAATACCTTATGCCTCCATTTAGATTCAACAATGCGTTGGTCCCTGCATATTGATAAGATTGTGTCTTAGGCAAACAGGACCCCGGGATATCTTCGCCGCCATCTTGTACTTGCTCCGGCTGACATCAAACTCCTATCTTATCGAGCATTCGTACTACTCAAATTAGTAAACGCCTCTGCTTTTTGGTATCCACACAGTATTTGATACAAGCCCTGGAATCAGTTCAGAATAGGGCCGCACGCTTCATCACCTCCAATTACTCATTGCATTGTAGCGTCTCGGGATTAAAACAAGGCCTTGGCATGGGCCATCTCACATTCACGGTCTCCCGTCTGTGTCTTTTTCATAAGTATTCTATAAGAGAAACACTCGTGATCGCCTTTTTCCCCCTGCGGAATATGTCTCTTCACGTCACGAGCACGCTCACAAGATTAGAATCCCACAGTGCCATACTAATTCTTTCATGTACTCCTTCATTCCTAAAACAATTCGGGACTGGAATCATCTGCCGGAGTCGCTCGTTTTCATGCAAGACCCTGCCCGCTTTAAGGCTGCCATACCCAGACATTACATCTATATCTCATGATCCCTCCAGCGTCACTTTTCGCCACCTCTTCTTTCTTTTATTTTCTCACCTCGACCGTCTTTTCCTTTTGTATTCATCCAATGTCATTTCTAAGTGAGTACTGGGCATCTTTTCTGTTGTATATTGGTTGTTCATCTGTTGAAATATTTTTTTGCTGTTTATGTGTTGTTGTTATTATCATCATCATCATTATTATTATTATTATTAGCATGTTTGGCCTGCTTGTTGTTTTCCTTGTTTATATCTTGCCCCTCCGTTGTGTAATACCCCCTTGGGGGTCCTCAACGTATGGAAATAAATAAATAAAGACAACTCCGACGACAATTAGTGCACATTGCTCATGTGACAAGAATGAGTTGTGCCATTTTTCATAGCCTGGCATTGCATTTTTTTAGAAGTATTAGTTTTTCTTTTTTCTTTTTCTTTTTTTTTTGTGTGTGGCGGAAATTGTCTTAGGAATGGGAATGGAATGGTCTGGGTGCCCCCGTGCAGTTTTTGTTTCAAAGTGCTGGTTTCTGCCCTCGCACCCTTTGCAGCGCACCTGCACACGGTCTAGAGTGAAATAGCCTTATGTTTGTGCTTTTTCCGTGCTTGGTAATGTCAATCTCCTCTAGCGCTGCTGGACTTGCCAGCATGGTTACCGGTCGTTTTATTGAAGGAATTAACGGAATGGAATTGGAATGCTAAGCCATTCAAGGGGTCCGAACCGACCATACCTTTTCATTCCGAGGAATTTAAAGAAATTGAGTTGTCGCAAATCTCCATTCCTGTGAATGGAATAGTAACGGAATGGGAGACCGCATTCCGCAACCCTGGACGTGACATTTTGGGTGTCATCAATATGAGGTCAAGTGAGTGTAAGCACTGGTATTGCGTGTTTTAGTTAACCCCTAGGCCTTGACCAGTAAAGGTGCTAAACAATAATAAGGATAATATGCACATTTTAGATTAGATGACAAACCAGAAGGCTCCTAATGAGAGCCTACCAAGGTGACCAAGGTGAAGGTGGTGAGCTCCACCAAGCGCGATAATCCTGTTGACAGGTCATCACATGAGCATGAGAAATATGACCTGTTACTGTTCCCAAATAGATTATTTTTGGCACCGTGTTCTTCTGGGTTATCAATTCAATTTATGCAAAATTCCCAATAGTGAATTGTATACTGTCTAATTAACAGTTAAATGGAATTCAGCGATTGTATCGTTCGTGAAGCTTCTACGTTCATGAAAAAATTATATCAGACAGAAGGATGTACATATGGATTAATTTTAGTCCAGTGCTGATTACCAGTTTTGCCCCTTTTCCCATTACCATCATAGACATTGGCAAACTGTAGGAACTGCTAGACAAGTGCTTGTCATCGCAAGCCCCTTGTCAAATCCGCATTTTCCTTTTCGTAGGTACCCTAGACAAAACGCTGCATCAAATTGTTTCTTATAGGTCTACAGGAATTGTTTCTAGAAATGAAAATTGTCCGAAGGTAGTGTATTCGAATAATGGACATGCACTGACCAGCTTCATAGTGAGCTTCTTGTAATGATATATGCAATATTTTCACATAAAAAGGAGTCCGAACTGACAGCAGAAGAGATTCTGGTAATTTGAACAAAATAACTAGTGAGACACAGTACAACATACGAAAGCGCTCCCGGGTGTTTTATTATATATTTGCTGTTGAGAATTGAATAGCAGAAGGAAAACTGAGAGAAACCTAAGCAGCTCCGTACTTTGAAAACGTCCGAGTTTCTGCAGAAAAGAAAACGGATGACACAGCTGAGCAGAATTAATCTATGTGAAATGTGCGCAAAGGGGCATGCATGTTTACATCGTGTGTAGCAAAAGACCTGCTCTAAGTAGTGCAGTGAAAATCATGCTGAGAATATATGCAGACAAATCCGAAATTAAAGGCGCACGATCTACTGGCCAAAACAATTATATTCGACAGATCATAGACCATCATCTGTCATGGAATGAAGTACATCATTTCCAACTGTTCGTTTTAAATGTCAGGCGGAATATCGTGCGAAACCCACTTGAATTTCGTGCTGCGAAGCCATGGTAACGTCCTTTCTTCTGCTTTTCTTTTTGCTTAGTTATCTTCTGTTTTTACTTTGGTTCTTTCGTCGTCCCCGAGCTTCAGAACATTCTTACGCGAAAAGTTACTCGACCTCGCTTTTAATGACCGCCACTGTGAGACTGGGATCTTCCGCGGGCTCCAACCCCTGCAGCTGCTTTGCTCTCTGGAATTTTTCCTCTCTTTCTCCGGGACGCCTTCCAGGCGAATTCTGCGACATTTCTGCTCAAAAGCACCCATGACACATACTAACGGCCGTCTTCCTCCATGCTGGCTCCTTTCCTCTCTGTCCGTCTCTAATCATTTCTGCACCGCGCATAGATAGGTTTTGATTGAAATCGCTAATGCGATATGAACAATTAACAAATAATTTTTCATTTTCTTCTTTTACTCAGCATTATATCTTACAGATACTTTTCTTCGTCTGTAATGGGTGCAAGAGATTTCATGTTTTACTTTCTTACAAGGAATGGTACTCCAAAACCGTTGCAAGTCGAGGCAAAATACCTGTCACACTAAATACCTCCATCAATACCGAATCTATATCGTCATAGGATAAATTTTCATTGTTTTCCACCAATTTAAAATTTTGTCGTGGGACTTAGTCTCTCACTGCCCAACCCGGAAGTTAAAAGTGCTCAGAACCACCTGGTTGTGAACTGCAAGGTTTTTCCACAATAACCCGAAAGCGCTTAAAGATACGAAGAAGGATCCAGAGGAAGATCTTTTTAGAAATCTCATGACGCATCTTTTGATTGTGGTCTCAACTTTATTGGACAAGCTGGTGAATTTATGTGAATTTTTATAGCAGGAAACTTAGAAAAATGCTGAAAAATAGAAAATTGACCCCAGAATGAAGAGAAAGGTGTCAAAATGAAGAGGTCCCTTCGTACTTGCTTTGCATCAAAGAACCGTATCTCTCCCGGTTATGAGGAGCCTACAGGACGCTCGCAAAGTGAATGTACTTGTTGCTGATCCGTTTTCGAGAAAGTTTGTTAGAAAAATTTTGAGATACGGGTTTTTACCCCTGAGAATGAAAGTTGTATAACGTCGAGTGCTATCGAATGGCACGTGTCTCGAACGCGTAACACAAATTGTTGACTGTCCACAACGTATTTAAGCGCAAAAAAGAAAAATTCGTAGAAAATAAACGGTGCAGATTACGCCTAAAATAAAAAAGTGCTTTTTAGTTATTGCCCCAATAGTTCTGCTGACTGTATCATCACGCTATTTTCACCAGTGCTTTTTCCGAAATCTCGGTTTCAAAAAAGTCGATTTTCAGACTTCTCACTTTTGGCAAAAGTAAGACACCCCCGAAACTGGGAGGTCCGCGGTTCGAATCCGCGGGCCGGCTGTGCCGTCTGGGGTTTTTCCTGGGTTTCCCTCAGATGTGTAATAGGCGTATGCCGGCACAGTTCCCCTGAAGTCGGCCCATGGACGCAGCTATCAGCTATCTTCCACTTCACCCTTTCCTCCTCTCCACCATCTTTCCCTTCCCGAGAAACATGCCGCCTAATCAGGCAGGCAGACCTCTCGGGTTCCTCCCAACGACACTCCTCCTCATCCTCCATGTACTCGTTTTTACTGTTCTCTCTGTTTAATTAATTAATTTATTTATTTATTTAAAAAAAACGAGGACGCCTAGCTATATGTGTGCATGTGTGCCCCTTTAAACCCTTGCTGAGTCCCTTACCTACTCATCCCCTTTCTTGTCATTATTATTATTATTCCTTTGGTCAGCGGCAATTTGACATCTTCCGCGCTTTCGCCTCTGCGCTAAGCCGTGGCGCTCTCGCCGTCTTTCCCACGCTCCTCACTACCTGCTCCAACAGTTTGTTTGTTTATTTTTCCCTCCGTCCCACTACCTCCGAAAACCGCAACGTCGTACATGCTGAATACGCTGCATACCATGCTGAATACGCCGGTTCTCGTCCGATAACCGAAGCTAAGCAGCATTGGGCTCGGTCAGTACTTGGGAGGGAGACCACCTGGGAACACCGAGTGCTGATGGCATCCTTTTCTTTTTTTTTCTTTTTTTCCTAGTCATTCACTGTGTCCGCATGATTTTCGCACGTCCACGGCACGATTGCTCGCCGCGCCGACCAATCGGGGAGCAGCTCCAGGTCGCCAGAATGCCGGCGGCCGCGGCGCGTGATATGTTTATAGTTTATAGTATATATGTTTATATGATATTTCACCAGCTCCGGTGGCGCAGCGGTAACGCGTGCGCTTGGAGACTGGGAGGTCCGCGGTTCGAATCCGCGGGCCGGCTGTGCCGTCTGGGGTTTTTCCTGGGTTTCCCTCAGATGTGTAATAGGCGTATGCCGGCACAGTTCCCCTGAAGTCGGCCCATGGACGCAGCTATCAGCTATCTTCCACTTCACCCTTTCCTCCTCTCCACCATCTTTCCCTTCCCGAGAAACATGCCGCCTAATCAGGCAGGCAGACCTCTCGGGTTCCTCCCAACGACACTCCTCCTCATCCTCCATGTACTCGTTTTTACTGTTCTCTCTGTTTAATTAATTAATTTATTTATTTATTTAAAAAAAACGAGGACGCCTAGCTATATGTGTGCATGTGTGCCCCTTTAAACCCTTGCTGAGTCCCTTACCTACTCATCCCCTTTCTTGTCATTATTATTATTATTCCTTTGGTCAGCGGCAATTTGACATCTTCCGCGCTTTCGCCTCTGCGCTAAGCCGTGGCGCTCTCGCCGTCTTTCCCACGCTCCTCACTACCTGCTCCAACAGTTTGTTTGTTTATTTTTCCCTCCGTCCCACTACCTCCGAAAACCGCAACGTCGTACATGCTGAATACGCTGCATACCATGCTGAATACGCCGGTTCTCGTCCGATAACCGAAGCTAAGCAGCATTGGGCTCGGTCAGTACTTGGGAGGGAGACCACCTGGGAACACCGAGTGCTGATGGCATCCTTTTCTTTTTTTTCTTTTTT